>NC_092260.1:15087198-15227198 GCF_036320965.1 Panulirus ornatus | reverse complement strand
TAAGTAGTATGTTTGTGCACAGGAACCTGGAAGTTTTGGCTCTGAGAGAAACAAAGCTCAAGGGGAAGAGGGGGAAGAATGGTGTGGGAATGTCAGATGGATGATGTTTGAGGTTAACGTGGAGGCGAGAGCAAGGGAGGGGGATGCTTCTCTGCTGAAGGATGAGTTAAAGTGTAAGGAAGGAAGTTCCAAACTGATG
Organism: Panulirus ornatus; assembly: GCF_036320965.1. Taxonomy (NCBI): domain Eukaryota; kingdom Metazoa; phylum Arthropoda; class Malacostraca; order Decapoda; family Palinuridae; genus Panulirus; species Panulirus ornatus. The sequence continues at coordinate 15,226,999 of NC_092260.1, read as the reverse complement.
TAAGAATGAATCTGGATTATGAGAGGTGGGTCATTGTCAGTGCTTGGTAGAGAGGAACGAGGAGGAGAGGCAAGGCTTTTGGGGAGGAGCTGCGTAAGTGCATCAGTAGTATTGATAATGGGAGATATGTGGCGGCTTAGTTATATTTGGGGGGGGGGGGGGGGTGTATCCGCAGTACCTAAAAATGGTGAATAGGTCTTCGAGCTGTGTGCTGAAAAGGATTGATGATTGAGAATACCTGGTTTGAAATATGTTGCCTAAGTATACAAGGGTAAATGGGTTAGAGGTGAGTAGATTTTACTGAATTATAATCTAACTGATAAGCGTGCAAAGGAGAGCTTGTTGGAAGTAAATGTGATGAGAGAGGCAGCTGATGGGCTGCCTGAATACTTCTTGGTGGAGACATGAAAGTTTGTAATAGCTTTAGGAAAAGAGGAAATAACATAGATAGTAAGAGGGTAGTGACAGGGAGTGAGCTTGGAAATGAGGTTTGTGTGCGGAGATACCAAGAAGGCTTGGATGATGTGTGACATGATGCGAGGAAACAAAACTGAGGGAATGGACAAGGAATTAAAGGTATTTAGGGAAGCATTTCTTGCATGTTCATGTGAAGTGTGTTGCATGTGGAAAGTGGGATGAGGGTGTTTGAGGAAGGGTAGTGAGTGGAGGAATGACGAAGTTAGGTTGCTAGTGATGACGCTTCCAGCAGGGATGGAGGAAGGCTGTTAGAAGCAGTGATAATTTCTTGTTGATCCTGAGAGTAAGGTGTGTGGACAAGTAGGAACGGTGAAGGGCGAGTGGTTCCAGATGAAGGTGGGTCTGAGGTGGTGATCTGTGATGTCACCATGATGATTTTTTTTGAATGGGGCGAAGAGGGAGGAAAATGGGATGGTCTGGTGGGAGGAGTGGGTATACGGTATGCTGGGAGTTGGAAGATGTTGGGGGCTGAGAGGTGAGTCGGATGTTGTTTCCAGGTGACACTGCTCCAGCGGTGTGCCAGGTTGACGAACAGCAGATGCTGACGTTTGGTTTTGGGATATTGTATGAAAGGAGGAAGATGAAAGTTGATGTGTATAAAAGTAAGGTTATAAGGTGTAGCGGAGAGAGTTACATAGATACACAGACAGCACAGAAGAGAGAGAGAGAGAGAGAGAGAGAGAGAGAGAGAGAGAGAGAGAGAGAGAGAGAGAGAGAGAGAGAATATGAATTGAATGTGAGTTTTAATGGGGGAGAATTTGGAGGAGGTGAAGTGTATCAGATACCTGGAAGAGGACATGGCAACATACGGTACAAGTGAAGGTAATGTGAACCACAGGGTGGATAAGGGGGCAGAGGTCGTACGTGCACTGTGGAACGTGTGGAAAGAGAGGACAGTGATGGTAGAGATGGGTATGTGTTGGTATACTAGTGATGACGGCACTGTGTGGGTACAAAGCGTAGGTCCCAAATACAAAAGAATGGGAGAGGGTGGATGCGTTTGAAATTAAATGCTCGAGGACAATATATGGTGTGAAGAAAGGTGATGTGTAAGGAATGATATCGTAAGAGAGGTATGGTCATAATCTTTGTGGTGAAATCGCACTTCAGTCGTTCATTTAATTTCTTAAACGTAATTTTTCTATACATGTGACGCGACACGTTTCGCTTGGACTCTCCACCTCATCAGGTGCCAGTACTTGATAAAAGTTATTTGATTCTCAACATCACAATAGAAGTACCGTCCGGTGTCTACTAAACTAGACAGCACACTAGCCTGACCGATAGTAACCGTAATAATCATAGGATGGTCTTTAAGCTCCAACCCAATGAACAAACACCCATCAGAAACCACACGCCCAAGACAAACACGAGTCACACGCGCTACCTTTAACTCTGCATATCACCCATCACTACAAACGCCGTTTCCACACATCCTGAGACCCGTGTTGATGATGCATCTTCCATATAGAGAACACAGAGCAGTTATTGCCCTGTATTCTCTGCACTTTGACGCACACATCACAACACTTTATGACCAGTGGTCCCAGCCGGTGGACGTGGCCAGCTTCCTGAGTGCTGCAAGAGCCTTGTAAGGATAGAAGAGACTCTTGGGGCAGGATGATAATGTATATGTGATTTTCTTTCCGACGCGAGCGCGGTGGCGTTTGGAACAGTACGCTTGTATGCACACACACCCGGTCTCCAGCTGTCATGTATAATGTACCGAAACCAGTGCCTGCCATCCACAGCCAAGCCCCACAACTTACTGCTTGATTTATCTTGACAGCTTCGTGCTTCGTGTGCTCATCGACAGCGCGTCGCCCTTCTCCCCATATACCACCAGTCCATGTCATTCTATCCACTGTATGCCTGTCATCCCCACAATGTTTAGTTCCTCATACCTCAAAGCACTCCCCCCCCCCCTCTCTCTCTATCTATCCATATATATATATATATATATATGTGTGTGTGTGTGTGTGTGTATATATATATATATATATATATATATATATATATATATATATATATATATATATATATATAATCACATAATGTCCTCCAAGAGCATGGACAGTATGACCCACTGGTTTGCGTGCCCGGCTTCCAAGCAAATGGTAGGGGTTCGAATCCTTTCTGTTTAAGGGCTTTATGTGTTCTATGAAAATGCGCGTTCATTTCACACTATATATATATATATATATATATATATATATATTATATATATATATACACACACACACACACACACACACGGATAGCTAGAGAGAGAGAGAGAGAGAGGGAGAGAGAGAATTTTTTTTTTTTTTCATTATTCGTGAAGTCAGAAACGGACATTTGAAGAAATTCACCTAAGATTGCTACTGATAACTCGGTTAGCACATCTCCCCGCGTTATGTCCTCATTAAAGTGAAAAGCAATCTTACAGGTTGTGATGATTAGAAGGGCAGTAGAACTTGTATCGGGCGGGTCAAGTAATATCGCTCGCCATAGGCGATATGGGTCAAGGTATCGAAGAAATCTTTTTAATATTATATTGGAAAATCCCAGAACACGCGGATTTCTTATGAATAAATTCCCGCACCACCCGCTTCATCCTTCTCCCAACTTTTCAGAACCGACATCAATTATTCGGCCAGCTCTGTCTCCGTCCTCTCTCTCTCTCTCTCTCTCTCTCTCTCTCTCTCTCTCTCTCTCTCTCTCTCTCTCTCTCTCTCTCTCTCTCTCTCTCGCTCTCTCTCTCTCTCTCTGCACACACACACACACACACATGCATCTGTCCCTACTACCATACCTTGTATCATTTATTGGTCAACCCTCCCGCTGGCCTCTTTCAGTATCTCCCATTCACAGTGCTTTCTGCTCTCTCTCTCTCTCTCTCTCTCTCTCTCTCTCTCTCTCTCTCTCTCTCTCTCTCTCTCTCTCTCTCTCCGCCACTTTCTCATTTCCCTACGCGCCGGCCTGCCTCTCACGCACTGGTCGGATCTTTCTCAATATCAGCGGCCATCTCCCGTTGTGAGATATTTCCTTTCTTCCTGTTTAGTCACCTCGGGTTTTGCTTATTTACTCTTTCGCAACATCGCCCACGTGGCTCCACCTTCTCTCTCTCTCTCTCTCTCTCTCTCTCTCTCTCTCTCTCTCTCTCTCTCTCTCTCTCTGCCTCCCTCATCTTTTCCCTCTGCTGTTCTTCTTTACACTTTATCTTTCCCTTTGTCTTATCGTTACGTCCCCCTTTGAGGTTCCGCCTGGTCCCGGGTGGGCGGTATATTCATCCCTCTCGTTTGTAATTCTCTTTCATCTTCAGTGTTGCCATCATCTCCTCCTCCTCCTCCTCATTATCTGTCTCACGTTCATTTGTTTCCTTCCCTCCTCCTCCTCCTCCTCCTCCTCTCGGCCTCTCTCTCTCTCCCTCTCTCCCTCCCTCCCTCCCTCCCTCTCCCTCCCTACCCTCCCTCCCTCCCTCCCTCTCCTTCGTTCGCCCCCTCGTGCCACTTGGTTCGTCCCGTTTCACACATTTCATCCCCCGTCAACACGTCACAGTCTTACCAGTCCAGGCGGATAAACAGACTGACAGTCAGTTCCTGCGTTCTAAGCTTCCGCTCATTCTGATGGCGAAGCATCTGGCAGTCTCTCCCAAAATATACACGGGCATTCCCAGTCACAGCAGACTTTGTTTGGCCAGCCTTCATCTATGGTGAGAATCAGAATCGTTCGCGAATTGATGGGTAGCGAGGCGAGTTGCCAAGTGCAGCCAGGTGCTTTGGGAATCAATAGATCATCCCTGGCGTTCTTTTAGCCCCCGTAAGATCCTGACACTTGCACTGGAGTCATGATTTTATATCAGTGTATAAATACTAGAGTGCATGGCTGCCGCGTAGCCATGAAGGTGGACCGACCGGAAGAGCCAGAATTAATTCCCTGGGCGGCACCTCGACGATCTCTCTCTCTCTCTCTCTCTCTCTCTCTCTCTCTCTCTCTCTCTCTCTCTCTCTCTCTCTCTCCCCTCCCCCCCACCTCTCCACCCCGGCCTACCGGTCCCCCCCAGTCTCCAGGAGCCCCCCCTCCGTCCCTCCTTCCTCTTTAGCGCTGACCAGTTCAAAGTTGAAACTGAAAGACGCAGTGGTGGTGGCGGGGCTGACACGAGTGGATGGTTTATCCCGCGGCTCGAGCACAGCGTATCACTTGTGACTTGTACCTCCCTGGACTGTGTTCTTCCCCGTGCAGGTAGGAGGGCAGGCGCCTCTTGTGTGCTGCTGTGCCTGGCTTTACTCTCAAGTGCTTTTTGGTGTTTGTTGATGCTGTGAACTCCTGTATACTGTGGCTGATAACCTTACGGTTTAATAGATTTTACTGTGGTACGTATGAGGACAGTCCATTAAACTCATATGAAAGTGGTGAAAACGCATTAGCTTCTGATAGAGAAATTTTTGGATTGTACCTGCTCAAATCACGTACATACGTCGGTAGAAGATGCTTCCAACACACTCGTTTTGCGAGGCAAAACCCCATTGAATATTAGCGTGCTCCATTTGGTACTCTGATTCAGCGAACGGGACGAATGTTGCTTATTTTCACAGCACCATGAAAATGTCAAGCGTATCGTGTATGGCAGAGAGATGAACTTCCTCTCCCCACCCGGAAAATTACGTGTGCAACGCGGAGCCCTTGATGCCTGTAAGTTTGTTTTAGGACGTTCTACCAACACCCGCAGGTAACCGAGATGAGTGCGAGGCATTTAGGATGTGATAAGAAATGATGATGTTAAGATATCCTTGTACGTTGATGAAAAGCGAGAGGGTTTGGGCCACGCGGCGCTGGGTGTGCGACCCTGAACTAGCCAGTGTAGCAGCGAGCAGCGCATCCAATCAGCGGCGGTATTTACTCACTTCCTGTTTAACATGATTGACCATTGCCACAGCATTGAGGCAGTACGCCTTCCTTAATTACCTCTTTCACTGTTTGTTCTCGACGTGAAGAGTTGCTGCGTGTGTGGGGGGGAAGTGGCTCTTGTAAAGGTTAAGTGTAAAGTGTGCCTTCGGCGAAGTGTTAAGTTGGAGCTATTTCCTGATCAGAGTGGAATCACGAAGGTTGTGACGAAACTCTTTGTATTACACATTGCTCCAGCCCGAACGTCTAGGGCAGGTTTGCTGACTCGTTATTTACCTTACGTGCTCCTGCCACACGCTCTGGCCATTGCATAACTTTCTCTAGATAGGTTAATGTCTCTAGCTACTAGTTGTGTCCGTTATTGCTGAGAAATTAGTTTGCAGCGAAAAGTAAATTAGTGAAAGTGTATTCCCATTGTGTAAATGAACGTGTAAACACCATTCAGGGGTTTAGGTTGATAATGAACGGTAGCTACAGTGACAACAGAGTGAACGGAAACTGTGACCCGCAGTAGACACTAACCACACTAGTGCGTAAGACGGCATGTACATCAAGCAAGCACGTTTAGGGAAGTGTAGGGAATGAGTTTCCCCTTCCTTGCTTTTTTTTTTTTGAAGTTACCCAGCTCACCTGGCGGCTTGGTGGTGGTGGTGGTGGTGGGGGAAGTATGGAGAGTATGGGAGAGTGGGAGAGGGAGGGAAGCATGGGGTGGTGGAGGGGAGGGGGTAGGTGGTCGAGGCTAGCAACGCTCGGCCGCTCCAGCCGCCTCAGTAGGTTGTCTTTGATTGTTTGTTCTTCGTCTGCCACCCCCCATCACCGCCACTAGTTGGAGGCCGCGGGCGTCCATGTAGTAATTGTCCAGTTTCTAGCGAGGAAATCTAGCTAGTATGGGGGAAGAAGTATAGATGGGAAGGAAACTGAAAAGCATTGTGGTCGTGAAGCTCTCTTTATGTAGGTATGTATATGAGCAGATGACTCAGTTTGTAAATTGACCCTGATATTAATTTCGATAATTCGCAGGCTGTATGTACACGTTTCACGGTACATTGTATCAGTGGGCTCCGGCAGATTGTATTGCTGTGTTAAAGTAAATTATAAGGGAACGTTTGCGTTGGTATATCATACGGGAGTGGTTCCAGATTATTTGGCATGATGAGGTAAATTATACAGAATGTAATGCTTAATAATTGGTATGTTGAAAGTTAGGCATTTTGTATGTTGGTTCGTAAATTATGAGCATATTGTGGATTGGTAGGTTTTGAGGGTAAATAAAAGTATTGTGGAACAGATTATAAGGTTGTATTCAGATTAGTAAGTATGGCTAATATTAACGATGAATGTAGTACGTTTGTTAGGTTGGAACAGTCTGGTTGTAAAGAGAATGATAGGGGTAGATTATAAGTGTGTTTTAAGGACTGTGGTAAAGAATCATGTAAATTGTAACTATATTCTCGGGATGAGTTTAGCGCTAGCATAGCATGAAGTTATTTAGATAAGAGTACTTTGTGTTTTTTGGAGGGCACACGGAGATGGGAGTTCGCCCACGGTTTAACACGTGCTAACTGTTATGGTAGTCATCAAGTTATTCGCAAGAGTTGGTCGCATTTTGAGTTATCTATGTACGTAATTATTTTAGATTTTGTGTACGATAATTTGTAAAAAGATTAGCGTAATCATTCTTACAGTGTTGTACACCTTTTTTTTTTTTTTACGTGTTATTCACTTCTGCAGAAGCTAGGCAACAACATATTCCATTATCCACTTAAGAGCTGAGCTGAGCTGGTCATTTAAGTTAGGATTTGAGTTTGATAGAAACGCCCCTATTTTCCATAGCCCCCCAAATAGGTTTCTCCCCTTTTTTCATTCATAGGCTAATTATTATCATGAAATGAAATTTCAGTGTAGGAGTAGGTGCACTTTTTACATGAAATCAAACAACGTAATGACAGGATAAAAATTCTCCAATCACTTGAAGATATAGGGAAACCTTCGCTGGTAGACTGCAGAGTCTCTAATTGGTAAATTGACCGTTGGGGACTAGGTTACCCGACGATAGTTCACGTGGTGACCAACTGTCCAGTGGCAGGTCATCTGGTGGCAAAAACGTGAGATGATAGGTTTTCCGATGGTGAATTGTCATATGATAATTTGTTCGTCCAGCGATAATTTGTGTGTAGCAAAATCGTCTGTCGTGTTGGTGGCCAACTGTCCTCTGTCAGGGTGTTCCGTGGAGATTTTTAATATATATATATATATATCGTGTATTAAGACTGGATCATAATAAATGTATTGTACAGTGTACGTACATCATCACGGAGTGGTACCACACAGTTTTGAGAGGAGGGTGGGATCCTCAAATCGGTTCGCACATTGTCTGGTGATTTCCCTCATTAGTGAGACCAAGGTAATGGGGCAAGAGGGCAGCTAAGATCATGTCGCCTCATGGAGATGACGAGAGACGCTGGTCTCTAAGGTGAGCTTGCCGAATAGTTTGGTCAGAAGGAGCTTGAGCGCGTGGGTTAAGGAGCTTGGATGATGATGATGATGATTCCGCCCGTCTCGCACTAGATGGGCATAATATTTTTTTCTGTCTCTGGGCCGGGGGGTCACGAAATGGAAGGTGTTCGCTGGCTTCAGGTGGTGTTTAATGGCCGTCTGTCTTTCCCAGTTGATGGATTGCGGTTTTTTTTTTGTGTGTGTGATGGTAATTTCACTGTGGTCAAAGTTCTCACACTCCCAGGCTATAAATTTCCGAATTTTCAAGGATTCCCTACATGTTCTGTATACAGCTTGGGGGCCAGCTGCATGAGTGTAGAAATTCCCCCCCGAGTCTTGTTTCACCGATGTGCCGAAACTAATGAGAGGATTTCGCCGTCTACGTGGTAAACTAACTCTGTATCCCATAGCGAGAATTCAAGAGCCCTCTTCCCCCCCTCCTTTCAGATGTAAATGCTCTTCTGTAGGAGCGTTCCCACGCTCTTTTGAGTCAATCCTTTAAAAAATCGCACACAGTTGTCAACCGAGTTTATGGTGTGAGTCGAATGGCAGATATTGTTTTCAACCAATTGTTCGAAAGCTATAAAAATGGCTGGTCCTGGACTTCCTGGGAGATGGGCTATCTTGTCTTGCCTCCCGCACTTTATGACGCGCCTGAGCACCAGGCAACTCGCCATGTCGTGTCAGCACCATGCTAGGCTAGGCCTACCTCATCCTCAGACTTCACGATTTACGTAGAGTCGGAGATATTCGATCCTTGTTCATAATTCCAACAGACAAGAGGCGGTAAATGTTCTTTTTGTGTGGTTTAGATCGACGGTGTGTCGTTGGTACCCAGGGTAGGTTTGGATCACACAGCAAGAAATACATGTTTGCCATAGTGAGAACTAGAATTACAAAAATTAAGTTTATAATTGCGTATCCAGCCGCAGAAAGACAAGTCAATCACGATAAATTGTCTGAGAAAATGTACGTTTGTCCCAGAGTAATGGCCTAACCGACTCTGGAAATTCTTATCTGTTTTTCCCTTTTACGCCTATTTCTCTTTCCTAAATTAATTACGATATACGAGTAGCACCTAAATACAATTGTTTCTCGCCCAGGGGGCGAGATTGTACATTTCTCTCGTATCCCCATCAGCAGAAAAAAAATGTATGAAATAATCCATATATAGGTGTTAAATGGCACCCCTGGTGCTAGGAATGCCGGTGATTAGAGAGATGTCCATTATAAATTATGCCCGCTTGAGTTACTACACAAAATTCCATCTTTGTCGGAGTTGGATGTCCAGCTAATAAATACATTTTAAGACGAGGCCGGAGTTACAAAATGTGGGGTATAGGTTGTTATTTATTTTCTCAGCCGCCTGCCACCCCATTTTCGCTCTTGTGTCCATCGACCTGAGGGGTCATATGGAGTGATCGATGCATCTCAAGGCACCTTCTGCCAATAACAGGGCGATGTTGCCATATTTCACCTTAACGTCCCATGTTTCAGACGAATCCTTGCTGGGTAAAATGCGGAAATAGCTTCCATATCTAGATTATACATTTTGTCTGGATTCATCGTTGATATAATTTTTTAACGTTGTGATCTGTAGGCTTGTTGATCTTGCCGGATGTCTTCAGACACCAATGTCTACTGAAGCCATTTTTTAGGATGGCCCTCACTGACGAGTTGCCGATGCCTGTATTTCCCTCAGTTGTAAACTTTCATTTCGCCGCCATAAAAGATTGTAAACGGGTAAACAAATATACAATGTGGCATATGTTTACCCAAAGCACAGATCGTTACTGACATGCGTCAGCAGCAAAAAAGTTGTGCGTTGTTACCATGCTTCATCTAGCGACATGTGGCACTTGCCCGCGTTCAAACCACGTGACTGAATTCGGGACCTTCTTAGAATGACCAAGGCATCAACTTGGTTGATACCAGTACAATGACACTTCATGTCTAGGCCTTTAATTTCTCAAAAGCAATTAAAGTCTTTGGAAAAGAATAATCCGCTGCAGATAATGGCAGTTGGTGGTCACCGAGGTTTTCATCATAACCGCTGTGTTTTACGATGTAAACCAGTTTGGCGATGTTGTGATATATCCCTTCTTCCCTCCCTGTTACGAGAAAGGTTTATTGATAACGAAGTCTGTCAGAGGGTAGGATCCAGGATTGATCTGTCAACACGCCGCAATGTAGAACGAATACAATTGCCAAGAATCATATACTGTTACTACGAGTTCCTTTAAACAAAAACATTGGCCTAGGGAACAAGGCAGAACCAGCCTTTTCTATGCCCTTTTTCATTAACCTGAAGGGGGGGGGGGGTGATATTATTCATGCTGACGGAAACACTCGACGCTCTAATTCACTTTTGATAGTAGCCTTGCGACGTACAATTACGTAATCATCCTGTTATTATAACCCCATTCTATGTTTTAAGTATTAGTTGGGGAATTACGGGGGGCAAAAGATAAAGAATAGTTAAGCAGTTTGTTACTGAAGATGTGTGCTAGATAATACAGTTTTCCCTTGGTATATGGTGTCATTCCTTAGGTCAGTAGTGTATATTGATAACAGGGCTTTTTGTATGTGGCTTATGGTATTAGAATAGCATGTTCAGTCTGATAGGCGGCGACTCTGAAGAATGGTTTGTTGGTGAAATGTAAGTCGGGCCAGCATGGCAGCTGTGTTTTTATTAAAGTAGTGATGTTGACGTAAATAGTGACGGCGTGTTTCTCCCCCGTGCAGGTCAGGTGTCCTTGGAGAGGCGGGCCCGCCAGCTTAGGCCGACTCACAGAAAACGGTGGTGCTCAGTGCTGGGTCGTGAGCGCGCCAAAACGGAGGCAGCGCCCGCTGAGAGCGCACGTGTGTCGGTTGCTCCCTAGTTGGTCGTCATCCTCTCTTAGACACGTGCAGCCGCCAGCTCCTAGTGATGATCCGGCCAGGAGCAGTGCGAGGCCGGGTCCCTGTGGGGCGTAGCTAGCCATGGCGAGCGGGTCGCACCATTGCAAGGACTGCGGCTTGTACTTCGAGAGCGCGCGGTCCCTTGAAGTGCACCTTCAGTATCACAAGGAAAATCTTTTGAACATGTGGATGGGCAGTGAGGAACGTGGGCGTGAGGGTGGTGCGCCGGAACCCTCACCTGTGCAAGGTGATCTGACGCCCTTGGGAGTGAGTAGTAGTGAAGGGGGATTAGTGAGCAGTTCAGTGCCAAGTGTTAACTCGGGAATAAGTTCGAGCTCCTTCACGGTACCGTCACCAATGCAATACGAATATAAGATGTCTCCGGGTCTTCAGTCCCCCCAGGGAGGAGCGGTGCCTCAGGGACCACCCTCGGGGCACTCTCTCTCGGTGGGCTTCCCTCAGCAGTCGCCAGGGGGCTTCTATCCGGACTTTGGACAGCAGCAACATCACCAGCCTCAGCAGCCGCAACAGTACGGTGGGTATCAGCCACTCGGAGGTTTTCTCAACGGTAGCTTCGACGATAGTTTCTACGGGCGAGGGGCGGCATCCACTCCGAGGTTTCACCCGTACATGGGTCGATCTCCGGCTCCTACGCCCTCGCCAGGCAACCAGCACTCGGACATGAAGGAGGAGATGCCTTCGGCCGATACACCTGAGATCCTTGACCTCGACTCTCAGAAGGTATTAGGAAGCAGCGGTGTGCCTCAGCAGCCACAGCCGCCACAGCAGTCGGGGCCGCTGCCTCCCATGTGGCGGCCTCACGAACAGTTTCCATCTCCAAGCGGTATGACGATGGGTGGTCTCCCGCCTATGCAGCAGCCGGGCTTCCCAGGGCCTCCGGCCCCTCCCCAACACATCCCGGGGCTGGGCGGCGGCGGCTCCTTCCTCTCGGGCGGTGGTGCCAGTATGGGTGGCTACCATCCGCAGGGGATGCCCAGCACCCCCCAGGCCATGAGCAGTCCCAGCAGTGTCTTTGGAGCTCCGCCACCCTCCTCACGAGAGACAGCACCTCCTTCAGAATTTGCTTCGAACGTCAAAAGGCCTAAGAGCTTCAAGTGTGAAGACTGCAATAAGTGGTTCACTAGCCACGGCCACCTTAAACGGCACTACAACACAACTCTACACAAGAATATGACCAAGATCAACGGTAACAACGCCTCCCGCTCCACCCCAGACCCTACCCGGCCGCCCATACTCTCGCCGGGCGCCAAGAGTATCGGCGAGGCCTCCAACCTCTCCAGCCAGGACGAGGAGAGCAACCTGTCTGCCACAGACGCCTTGGAAACTCCTCCGCCGCCGCCCATGCAGCAGCCGCCACCAGCCTATAACCCACCTCCTTCGTCCCTCTCAGGATACCAACCACCAGGGGTCCCAGGACCCTCACAAGGGCTTCACCCAGCGCCACAGTTCAGCCAGGCGCCGCACTTTCTAGGTGAACAGCCCCCTACGGCACCTACGCTATACCACGGCCATTTCAGCACCAACCCAGCAGGATTTGGTGGTCAACCACCCTCCTCCATGGGAGGACCCCCCTTCTACCCTGGGAGCGGGAACAACAACTTTGGTGGTTATCAGTCGCAGGGGGGCCACCAGGGCCCGGGGTTTCATTCCATGAATGAATACCCCGGGCAAGGCCTTGATGGCTTCAGTAGTTTCAAGCTTGATAATGATCGCGGAATGGGCGGCTCCCGTTCTCCAGAGCCTGCGGGCGGCGACACTGGCTCGGAGGCGTCTATGGACTCGAGTGAATCGGGCGGTACCACCAGCAGCGTCAGCGAGGGTTCCTTCAGGTGTCAAGACTGTGGCAAGTTGTTTAACAGAATGTGTTACTTGACGCAGCACCGCACCACCTATCACGAAGGCGAGAAGCCCTTCAAGTGTGGCACTTGTGGCAAACGTTTCCCAGACGAGCTTACGTTTAATGACCATCAGAACAAGCACGCGGGAGACAAACCGTACAAGTGCGAGGTCTGTCCCAAGCAGTTCAACCATAAGACTGACCTGCGCCGCCACATGTGCCTCCACACTGGCGAAAAACCTTTCACGTGTGAGCAGTGTGGCAAAGGGTTCATCCGTAAGGACCACATGCTCAAACATTTCCAGACACATCGCAAGAAGGCCATGGCAGCCGCCGCCTCGGCCACCCCTTCCCACCCACCCCCAGGGCCTCCCATGAGCCACGCTCCTCCAGGCTTCCCGGGGCACCCGGCACACCGCCCAGGTGTCCCGCACGGGACCATGGCACACCCGGGCCACGGACCACCTGGCCACCCTGGACACCCTCCACACGTAGTGGCCCCGCCTGTTTACTGATGATGGCCCAGCTGTGGCTCCGGAGTGGGCGGCGTGTACCCATGTGGGTGACCTGGCCGCACACGCCCGCGCCCGTCTTCCGCCGGTGCTGAGTTCCTGTGGCCGCCACGCCCCGCATCTACCTCACGCGGCTTCCGCCGCCCTGTGATACCGCGCCAACATTCCATGCCGCGGGCGGCCGCCCCTGTGCCATACTGACCCCGCTGCCCCAGCCGGGCAGCGAGGGTCGCCCCGGCCCGGCCCCGTGCCTCGCGTTCCGTGCCTGAGGCCTCCGTTACCTCGCATCGTGTCCTCCTCTTACTGTGAAACACACCCGCTCAGAGGCTCGTGGTCGCCAGTGTGCAGGGAAGTGATGATACCTGTGTCAGTATTGTTGTGGCCGCCGCCCGGGTGAACTGACCCGCGCCACCCCTCACCTCCTACCTGACCCCCCCCCCTCCCCCAGTCCCTATCATCCTCCGCTACTGCATGATCACAGTTACTCCTGACGCTCATGCTACACCCCTGCGAACACCCTCCCCTTGGATATGCACTTCAGTTTCCTCCCCTCAGTCTTGACCTTTTACATGACCTTACTGCGTCCCCTCTTCTGCATCCTCTCCCTCGTCACCATTACCCTCCCATTTCTTGGCGGTGCCTACCCCTTCTTGCCCCTCCCTCACCTCACCTGTCCGGGGTCACGTGTGACCCCCACCACCGCCCCAGCCCACGGATAGTGAAGCGTGTCAACAGGTGGCGTGTATTGCCCTGGTGGGAAGTGACAGTGAGAAGTGACGGTGGTGGTGGAGCGCCACAACCCGGGCGTGGACAACCTACACCAGCAGCAGCTAGACGGTTACACATACAATACCTCAGAATACTCGGTATACCTCAGCGTGTGTCAAAACTTATGCACAAAACCTAACAGGGTTAGTCTTATGCAAGTGATAATATGCTATTTGGTGTTATGGTGGCGTTGTGAAAGTGAATATGGTGTAACGGTTGAGCTCGCCTCTTATGTCGACCAGATTTTGTGGCCATTTTGGCTGTTATTATTTTTACATGAGTAGCGGTCTAAATAACTTGGTGTCTGTTAACACACCAAGAATCACGCACTTCCCCCACTACTTGATATTTTAATGTTATGGATTTTATTTTGTGAATTTAAAAAAAATTTCCTTAAAAAAGATTTTATTGTACTGTGGCTCGCTTCCTGGCCCACGGGTTAGTAAGCGAGCCTAATTAATTGGTCTACCTCATTGGCCGGAAATTTAAGAAAGACACTGATGCTATTCGACTCTTTCCCCTTAGTTACTGCCTAAGGTTGTATCAAGTTGATTATGTTGTGGATACCGAGGGGCACCTTGTATATCATTATCGTTAATGTTATAATAATGAAACTCAAATCTAGACCTTAGTGATACTGAATTTAGACATTAATAATGACATTTGTGTTACGGATTTTAGAATTCTTTTTAAGAATAAAGACTAGTTTTTGTAACCGTCTTTAGCCTAACCTTTTCATCCCATGCAACTGTGCTTGTTGTTACTGGAGTGTTATTGTCATCAGATGTGATGACGTACATACTTATCTCAAAATGTATAAGACCATCTACCACTGTAAGTCTTTTTGGTATTATATATATATATATATATATATATATATATATATATATATATATATATATATATATATATATATATATGTGCTACCAGGTAGTGCAGCATTGGAGCTGCAGGAACCTTTGGAAAAGGGGTCCAGCAATGGTAACTGCCGAACCCTTACAAGAAAGGAGTCCAGAAATATGTGTGTGTGTGTGTGTGTAATGAAGATACGTATGTTTTCAGAATGTAATCTCCAAATTAAACCCATTTTGGCAGTGCTGGCCTTAGGGCAAACCAGGCAACCACATGGTGCCCCACTTCTGAGGGGGAACCCTAAAATATTTTATTTGCATATAAGTTAATTGTATTATGGTTATTGTAATAACTCCAATGCATGGATAGGGCAGAGTGAGAATGAGATCTGTAGTGTTCGGCTTGCAAAGCCAAGAACGTTAAGACATTGAAGGCCCTAATTTACTCTCGTGCTTACGACTCCTATGGCCACCTCTTAGATTTGCTTACACGTGATTATCAGCAGTTGGGGTAAGGTTAGAACACTAAAAATGAAGAAAAACAACGTGCATCCATCTCTTGCATAGACACTAGTGAGAGTAACTTGTAAACAGTGAGGGACGGCAGGGAGCATTAGGCTAGGCCATACCCGGCCGGACTTGGGCATGACTAGCAATGGTTAGCCATCATTAATGGCAACAGTAAGAGCACCAGAACCAGAAGATGATCAGACGAGTAAAATGATAGCTCGAAGGTACATAATGGTAGAAATGGAAATAATCTATATTCGTGTGAAGTTTTGTGGATGCCTTAACGGTATAGACAGAAACACTTGATACATGCGTTTCCTTTTGTTTTCTATTGTTTTAATCCTTCAACTGTTATACAAACATGCTTCATAACCTTATTGTCTCCTGTTGGATTATGTGTTCTGGCAATTTCTAGATATTCAACCTTTGGGTTTTATTGGGAAGAGCAACAATATAGATCTCTAAAGAAAATGGGAAAAAAAAGATAAAGTTTGGAACAAATGGAAAGCCTACGTTACATCTATGATGTGGAAGAAGATATTGATGCTGTCCTCGTAGCTTAGTCATAAAGAAACGGAGAAGACGACCAGCAGTTTATTCTTACATACTTGCTTCTACGAGGGTTCGGGTCATCACTTTGTTATTAGTAAGTCATTGTGGTTGTACTTCGGTCTTCAACGCATTACCAACAACTTGCAATTTGCGTCTCTCTCTCTCTCTCTCTCTCTCTCTCTCTCTCTCTCTCTCTCTCTCTCTCTCTCTCTCTCTCTCTCTCTCTCTATCTATCTATCTATCTATCTATCTATCTATATCTATCTATCTATGCAAAAACAAGAAAATGAGACGATAAGTTCCCAAGTGCACTTTCGTGTAATGATCACATCGTCAGGGATACAAAACTGAGATAGAAGACGTAGACATGTCAGTTGATATACGAGGAAGAGACGTAGCTAAGACGCCATCGGTAAACAAGCGTTACCGGATGATGTTGCAACAACATCCGGTAACGCTTGTTTAGCAATGGCGCCTTGGCTACATCTCTTCCTTGTATATCAGCTGATTGTTCTACGTCCTCTATATCATTCTTGTATTTCCCTTGACGATGTGATCAATACAAGAAGGTGCACTTGGGAACTTGTGTTTCATTTTCTTTTTTTTTTACCACTGTAACCTCTTGCAATATATATATATATGTGTGTGTGTGTGTAAGTTACTATGTTTGAGAACTCTAACGAAGCTTTATCATTGGTCTGATTATGAAATTTAATTTGTAGGTTGACCCCACATGTTTCTATGTCTGTATTTTTGTATACATCTCATACTATTATTGTGTACTAGGTAAGTTGTTATGTACAAGTCTGTCAATTTTGGAGAGTAATGTTATATCGGGAAGACGAGACATTCAGCAGTGTTGCCACGACTAAAACTTCCTGCTGTCTAGCAGAGCTTGGTAAGGTAAGGTCGCTTATGAGGTTCACAGGGCAAGTATCAAGGGACCTGGGTGGGGTGCCAGGGCACGTGGCAGGTGACCTGGGTGGAGCGGGCACAAGACAGTCGTGACTATGGGTGCGGCGGATGAGCATGACGCAGCGACCATGAGTCGTGTTGTTGTCATGTGGCTGGCATGTTACCGAGGGAGCGACACGTCTCGGCCACCTGAGGTGAATTCTCAAAGATGATCCAGACGCGACTGTGACTCGTCTGATCACACTCCATCCCAAGACGAACATCATGGATCATCATCACTGCTGATCGGCAGACACTGGCTAGTTCTTTACCATGTATCATCAGCAGGAGGAAGAGTGTCGTATTTGGCTGAAACATTATGAAAGGATTTGTCGCTGGTGTAGTTGAAATAAAAAGATGATTGAGCACTACACTTTGACTCCATTGATTGAGCACTACACTTTGACTCCATTGATTGAGCACTACACTTTGACTCTATTAGGCACTAAGGCTCGACTTTTGACCCCGAGCTTTAAGGGTAAGGTTAAAGACCGGGTCATCATATTAAGGACTGGTAATATCATGCTCAGAAAGTAACTCTGTACGTCGCACCACTTCACCTCCGTGGCACAGTTCACACAACACACCCACGCCTGTAAGAGTCAGGCAGACACACACACACCCGGTCTGTACCAGTAACGGCACACACAACGTGCTCTCATTGATGACAGCTTGTAGTAGAACAGACTTAGCAAATCTTTGTCATAGACACGATTGCAGAGCTTCCCGTCCAGTTCAAATGGTTAATAACACACTGCGGTTGAATTTCCTACTTGCACGGTATAAACTGGTAATTAGACACACTTCAAGAGTATGGTTGGTGAAACCACATGCATGAACTGAGTACAGTGAAACGGACATGTGTAGCACCTGTGGTAGATGGTAGTTATCATGCAGGTAACACTTAGAACACGTGTTAAGAAGATGCTAACTTGATGATGATGAAAACATTGGAAAAGTCAAACTATAGTAACGTTATTATACAACATAATGATGTCCCCAGTTAGCGATATCTTGAAAGAATATGTGACTGTCGTGACATCAAAGCTTCACACGTGACATGAAGTCAACAGCTACTTCTCAGTTAATTCTAACATTTACACAATTAGCCTGGCGTGAATACAGTAGTACTTCAGACATCTGACGAAGGAAGAAAATGCTGAAAAAAAAAAGGGACATGGCTGTTGGTCAGCGGTACCTGAGCAGACTTATGACATCAGCACCCAGAACACTCGGCACCTGACGTCAGTTAGAACCTGTAGCATTGGAATGTTAATAAGGACTTTTAACACCTTTTTTTCCTTCATGTCTACACTAGCATGATTGGGTAGAGTGACGCCAGAGCTTGGAACAATGATGTGGTGACGCCAGTATTTGTAACATCTGACCAGAGTGAGGGAGGTCGAGACTCCCAGTATTTTGCGATGTCAACACCTGCACTTACGACTATGGTTCTGTTAACATGTGCAACATGGTGACTGGAGTAACCTAACACTTGCAACCAAACAACATTTCGCTGGACACTTCATCACTTCTGACGTCAGTGACAGTTTGTCAGTGAAGCCTTTGGAGCACTAGACTATCATACCATCTCTTGCAGAGGGTAAATTCAACGAGGCCGACACAGTACCTTAGTCTGTAAGGAGAACATTCGGAAGACGCGGCTAGATACGTACCTACCAAGTTGACCAGACCAGACCAGCCAGGCTGCGAGGGCTAGGCTACGTTGGGGTATTGTCGACAGCGGCTTCCAACAGCTTGGTCGACCAACGACCCCACCCCAGTGTCCTGGGCCCAGCCCGGTCTGTGGGGCAAGAAGAACCCCCCCCGAAGACTTCACTACGTATAGCACAGTCATCCATTGATAACTGAACATAGTGACATCACATGCAACCGTTGCTTCCATCACCCGTGTTGTGGTGACGCAGGTAATGATATCAGTACTTGGAGTACATCAAGACCCCAATACGTACGTATACAGTTGTGACGTCAACGCTGATACATCTGACTGATGATGTCATGCTTGCGGCGCCTGACATGACGTTACGTCATCACTCACGACAGCTGATGCATAACGTCAACACCTGCAACTTGTGGCTGTTATGACGTTAATATCTGCCACATTTGAGTATGACGTAACTAACCCGTCAGGCCTCCAACATTCATTATATATATATATATATATATATATATATATATATATATATATATATATATATATATATATACATATATATATATATATATATATATATATATATATATATATATATATATATATATATATATATATATATATAAACAATTGATATGCATCTCGTCTAACCAATCGCATCAAACAAACTTTCCTCATGTTTACAAACCAGAGTCGTATCGTTAGCACTTGCTAATGACCTGTGTGTGTGTGTGTGTGTGTGTGTGTGTACAGTATGTGTCTATGATTGTGAAATACATGTTAGTTTTCCTGCTTTAGCGAGGTAGCGCCAGGTGCAGACGATGAAATGGCCTCATTCCCTGTATATATATATATATATATATATATATATATATATATATATATATATATATAATGCTTTTCCAAATGAGCATGCGAGACAAACTTCCGCTTCGAAAAAAAATCGACTTCAGGGAAACTTGAACGCTGTGGGGGTGGGGGGAAAAAAAACAAACATTTTGCTAAAGTGAAGAAGGCGGGTGAGATTATAAACACCTGAGTCCCGACGTGCCTTAAATAGGTGTCGGCTATTTATCGTGGGGCGGGCGGGCAGGAGGGGGAAACGCTGGCCTTCTTGCTGTGTGTACCAGAGATGGGAGGGAGGTGCTCTGCTCAGACTACGGGAGCCG
The DNA here is from genome assembly GCF_036320965.1 of Panulirus ornatus. Lineage (NCBI taxonomy): Eukaryota > Metazoa > Arthropoda > Malacostraca > Decapoda > Palinuridae > Panulirus > Panulirus ornatus. The sequence continues at coordinate 15,207,389 of NC_092260.1, read as the reverse complement.
CGCCACTGGAGGCCTCCGTCACCCAGGTCATGGTGAGTCTCCTGCAAGACAATACTGCTCACTTGAGGTAGGGAAGGATACAGGTATGGTCATGCTTGCTGCTTATACCTATTACGTGTAAACTGCTCATATATATATATATATATATATATATATATATATATATATATATATATATATATATATATATATATATATATATAATATGGGTTACTGCACAAGGTGTGTCACAGACCAACTTGCTCGCGTATGAATGTACAGTCATCCGCATGCTTGCCACAGTGCCTGCAGGCATTCACACACACACACACACACACACACACACACACACACACACTGCAGTAGATTGAGAGTGATGCGCCTGATCTGACGGTTTGCTGATAACCAGGAGGAAAAATGAAACACGATAAGTCCTGAAATGCATTTTCTTGTACTAACATCTTCAGAGGAGAATACGAATAAGCATATATATATATATATATATATATATATATATATATATATATATATATATATATATATATATATGTGAGTGAATGTGTTAATGCACACATACACACTCATATATGTGTGTACGTCGTCCGTACACACAACACATCCGGGAAAACATACATACGTAAACTAACACACTTAAGCACAAAGATACGGAGGGTTAACAAGGAGCGATATACACTTGAAAAAAAAAAAAAAAAAAGAGGCAGCGCACTAAGTAACCTTGAGCCATGTCGAGGCTTGGCCAAGGAAGACCGGCAGGAGACGGCTAGATTCATAGATAAACACTCCACTTGAACCGCCATCCATAAAGATGTAATCAGTGGTAACAAGTTAGTACAGACGTTCGTAGCAACAGTCATCAGCCGGGGGAAAAAGGAAAATTTATGGCAAGTTACTAACTTGTCCGCTTTGCAATTATGGTACATCTTCCTGCAAGATGAGAAAAAAAAAATATATATCTTATCTTGGATTACTCCCTGGGTCTGCAACATTCCCTTGTAATCGGCAGTTCGTGGTTGGTTGAGCCTGCAGTGTTCTGTCTCGCTTTACCATTAAACTAGACCATCTTCCGTAAGAAGGGATACACTCAGTTCAAAACTTGTTTTAAATACTATGATACCCAAGTTCAGTTTCCCGCCCTTGGTGACTGTGTGATGCTCAAGTGTATAATGAACCCCTCCCTGGAGTAGGGCGTATGGCCCCTTGGACGCAGTTCTACGACACTTGAGCACGACGGCACGTCCACTGATCGTCGGCCGGAGTGATTACGAGCGGTGGGCACGACGGTTTCCAATCCATTACATGACGGCTTGGTCTCTCAACTGACCATTAAGGGACAGGTCTGAGACCTGGCCATCATTCACGAGGGTCGTACCGTTATAACACGTACCTAGACAAGGCTTCTGTGCTTGACGTGTGTTGGCCACAGCTATTGTGTCCCACATACAGTCATTTTTTTTTTTTCATGAATTCTTTGATTTATCGTCAACATTCCTTGGGTGTAGGTTACAGTAGCCACAGTCAGCACAGTAAATGGTTTATCATTTATCATTATACATTACAAGGAAAGGAATCTTTTGAAAGACATATATAACAACTTTATCCCTGAATTACATTGTCTTATGTGTGGAAATCGTGTGATAGTTAACACTGGGGGAAAAAAAAGTGTGAATTAATGCGCCTGCCGTAATGACTCTGCAGTGTTGCCATGATGACAGGAATTCAATATTATCGACGTAATGCATCAGTCAACCATCATGACACCTGCAGGTGTACTTTATGCCGTCCGTCTTGTTGCACACTTGCAGGAACTAAAGCTGCACCACTTACTGCTATCATCTGCACCTCTGGTGACTTGCTCGTCCTACTCAAGGACCCGTGTTTTTCCCCTCCTAAACCAGTCAACCTTCAGGACGAAGGATCAAGTGAAAGAAATTAAAACAGTGATAGACACCGAGCATTACATCCTGCGTGTGTCTATATATATATATATATATATATATATATATATATATATATATATATATATATATATATATATAGATATATATATATATATATATATATATATATATATATATATATATATATATATATATATATATATATATATATATATATATATATAATGGTGTCACCGGACTCTGCCTGCATGTGGTTTCACAGCGGGTGAAGGGTTATCTTTAGCGAGGTTGTGTCACTTGGAGTACAGTCCTGTTAAAGAGCTTCTCACTTGAAAGAAATCTGCATTTCCCTACCCCTGCAAGTAGCGCAGCCTCGGGTCTGCAGGACCCTTTCTTAAAATTGGTATCTTCAGGTACTTATGAATATATACATATTCATAATTATAAATTCATTCCTGCATGCATATCACTGTGGATCATTAATTACTCTCTGTACTTAACAAAAAGAAAGTGTAGTAATTATTATGGTTATTAAGTAAAGAAAATCTTCCACAGTTAAAGTATAATGTCGGCCGGGCAGGGGACCTGCTATGAGTGAGACATAAATCTAAGATCCAACGTCTTGCATAAGTTAAGTGATAATGCGGGCGTAAAACCTGCCCCTGGCCCTGGCTGGCAACCCACAGTCAAGAGGTGATCAGTAATGCCGGCTGGGGGCGCGGGAGACACTCTCTGAGGTTCAAGGCTCCAATTGATTTTGGACTTCTTCCTGCGTGGGGGTTGGGGAGCTCTCTCCCCCGACCCTCCTGGCTGCTTTAAGGCGGAGAGAGAGAGAGAGAGAGAGAGAGAGAGAGAGAGAGAGAGAGAGAGAGAGAGAGAGTCTCTTGTTGCTGCGAGGTGAGTTAAAGGCTTCTCTCCTTACCTTTTCATAACTCCAGTTTTTGCGCCCTTCTAGACCCAGCTCTTTTTTCTTTTTTTTTTTTCCTAAACCCTTACGACTTAATTGTATTACCGAGGAGGATATTTTTTTTTTTTTCATTTTATATATTATATACGCAGGCTGGTGCACAGACCAGGGGACATGGTCTTAATGCAGAGGAGGGCGAGCTTGATCTCTCAAGACCTGGCTTGCGGGATGTTTACATCGTCTCTAAAGACTGTGTTTATGGCATGTGTTCCGAGAATCCATAACACTGGAACGTATCTTTGTTTACCTCTGACGTAAAGATAAGATATGGGCTTGTGGATACTGTGTATATTGTAACGAGCAGCAGCAGCAGCAGCAACAGTTGTGATATTAACAGGAAGACTTCTGTTAATACCACTTGAACTACCATTTTGGCGGTAGATGGAGAAAGAGAGTAACTGAATTTGGTGGTAGTGGGAATTGGTTGAGAGTTCATATCCTGTAATTGATTATGCAACACCAACTTGTCTGTTAATTACTTGGTCATTGTCCTTTATTACATGTTGATTCCAATTTTCCTTCATTACCGATTGCTTGGTCAGTATCATTATCCCTTTGTGCACGATCTTTTGATACCTTGGTCATTCACCTAACCCTTAAGGGTAAGGTCAGAGCTCATGACCTCCTACCACAAGGTCGTGCCGTCGTGGTTAAGGATCGTGCCGACGTGCTCAGGAGGTTAAACAGTGGTCGATTATATTAGATGATAAGGAAACAAGCAACAGAATTAGTGCCAAGAATGACCGGAGCAAACACTGCCGAAGTTAATGCAAGAGCAGAGGCAGGAGTATATTGGTGTAGCAATTGTAGGAGCAGTGGCAACGATAACACCAGCAGCAACAGTAGATATTGGTGTTGAGGCTGTAGCAGCAGCAGTAGCAACGATAGCACCAGCAGTAGCTACGATAGCAGCAGTATATATTGGTGTAGAGGTTGTAGGAGCAGTGTTGGTGCTAACATCAGTTATATTGATGTTAAGAGATGTAAGTGCAGTGACAGCAGCAGCAGCAATAATGGTGTATTGGTGTAGAAATTGTAGGAACAGAGGCAGCGATATCCGTCGCACTAGTGGGGGATTAAAGTTATATCGTCAGCAGCGCTGGAACGTTTGTAATATTATTGGCAGAGAAATTGTTGGAATATGGTCGGTGTTGACGGTCATAATAGTAGCTGTAGTTTTGTTGGTAGTCGCATTAGTTGTAGTGGGCAATGTTGATTGTGGTATAGTAGTAGTAGTAGTAGTTTGATGTAATGGCAGTATGATTAGATGTAGGAATTGTTCTGGTTGTAATAGTGGTGATGGTTTTTCAGTGAACACGTATTTCGAAGAATCACTTTCATTTAGGTTACTAAAGTGAGTCTAAATCAAGAACGAGGTAGAATGTGTGGTCTCTAGTGGCACAGGATAAACGTGGGGTGCTCAACTAACTCTCCCGTGATACTGGCTCCAATCAAATCACTGTCACACTGAATGAGAGACCGGGTGAAAATTTTGCAGAAGAACGATTTGAAAAACAAAATAAAACCATCGTATTTTTATACGTCATTTCAGAACAACCAAACTATATTTTGCATGTCGGCTAATGAATTACATTCGATAAAGTATCGTCCAAATTCTCCACCACGTAGTCAACAAAAGTTCGTGAAAGATAGGACAACAAACAAGGAAACTACATATAAACAGAACCGCGTGTTGAGGGAGGGGGAGGCGGTACCACTGAAAATATACTCCCGCGCAATTGTGGGGGGCGGGATTAACTTGGCGGGCTTTCCCATGCGTCATGGCCATAATTCCGCCTCTTACGTTAGGCTGACGGTGGCGTGGTGCGAACAGCATTGAATGTTCGTTTATTCTGCTCTGTTACAACGGCTAGTAAAGGTAAAAGTTCACATATGCCTTTTATTATTCTCTGAGTATTATTGTTCCCTTGTTTCTTCATGCGTTGTGGTTTTACTACAATGACAAGAAACAAACAACATGTGGGAGGGTAAAGGAAAGAGAGACAGAAAATAGGCAGAGCGAGCAGCTTGGCCCAAGAGAGAGCGAGAGAGAGAAAAAAAGAGAGCAGGTTGCGTGTGTTGATTACATTACACTGTCCATAAGGCGGGCGGTGGAGTCGGCCATGCAGTGGGCAAGGCGAGAGCCTTCCTGATGGAAAAAAAGAGAGAGATTAACGTGAAGGCAGGAAACTGGGCCACAGGACTTCAACTGACTCATCTTCCCTTCTGACCCTGGGAGGGTGGCTTGTGCCTGCTAGAAGGTCAGATTGGGACAACCAATTTAGCTCTGGATGGGTTGAGGCTGGGAATGAAAGCAACGCGGCTGGAGGGAGTGGCGACGTGGCAAGGCTTTGCAGCTTCGAGTTTAATCATCAGATGGTTTCCTCCGGGATCATGATGAGACGTTGCTGCTCCTACCTACACTGCTGCCAGATCATACTGGTACTACTGCTACCACCACAACAACAGCAGCCACTGTTGATGATAGTGGAGGGTGAAAAGAATATACCTAAACAAAAGTCATCACGTCAGCAAATTGTATTTCTCATCTTTCGAAGTCCCTCTACTTCGCCAGGTGACCCCGACTCGAAACACGATAGCATTTTAATCATGATTAACCGCCTTACATTTCTTATAAAGATTATGTACAGTTGTACTGAAGATTGGATTTTTCGCCGAATTTTATGAAGTTCTGGTCTTGATCGTTATGTGGACGCTTCTGCCTGTGATCTGTTCCATTAAGAGTTCTTGCTTACGTCGAGAAATTTGCCGAGAGGCAGGGCTATAGCGTAGCGCTCACCGCTCATCGAAGGAAATTGTCACGGAAGATTGCGTTGAGTTACGTGTTGTCAAGTGTGACGTGATGGTATGATTGTGGACGGAACTCCAGCTGGCCGCGTGTGGGTGAGGCAGAAAGAAAAGACGTCTAGCTGCCTGGGTCTTAGGAGTGAGACTTGACAACCACTGAAGTGCTGGCTTACTGCGTAGTTGTCACTAACCTCCCCGGCGCCTATGGGGTAGTATAGGTAACGCACCTCCCTGGTGGGTGGTTTCCATGTAGAGAGAGAGAGAGAGAGAGAGAGAGAGAGAGAGAGAGAGAGAGGATGACGTACTGCTTGCCTCTCTTGTTCTCGCAGCGGGTCGTCGTCCCGCCTCGACCACCTGACGTAATCCCAAGAGTCAATAGATTAGGCTGGGTTAGGTAAGGTTTAGGTTAGGTTACGTCAGGCCAATGGTAGTGTTGAGGAACCCTGGTTGTCGCCAGAGTTTGTCGCTGAATCAGACCCATCTGTCCTCAAACACGTACTCACACTTTCAGAGTCTAACCCCCAGAGCAGCAGTTTGTAAAATTGGTGGGGAACCTTTTTTCCTCTCCTTTATATTTTATCATAAAATTCCTATAGCAGTGTGTCTTCTCCATGGCACATGGTGTTTCTCTTCTTTTTTTTCTTTTCCAGTAGTTTAACCGGTTGGAGAGATGTCGTCTGCATGTGGCCTTTTTTTTTTTTTTACTATGTTTGAAGTTAGAAGACAGATAACCTGGACGTGGACCATCTGGTGTGAGCGGTCCTTTCCATGTCCTTTTATATACTCAGACCTTGTACTTGTGGCCGTGCTAACATCCTTGTCTTCTTGTATCGGGATGAGATTTGAATTTAGTAATGATGCTTGAAGGTTTGGTTAAGCTGATTTATATTTAGGTAAATATTGTTGTATAAAGAATTTGCTCTTCTTTCCGAAGTGAACGAAAACAAAACCCAAAATGTTCGTGGATTAGGTTAGGTTGACATAGACCAACTTGACAGGTTACGATAGAGTTTCCTGAAATGATCGTCCAGTAGTCCAAAACATTTTTGGGCAAAGACTGGATCAAGATATGTGATGATTCAGTTCGTAATGTTACGCATCGCAGGGGAACGTTATAAATGTCATCACCAGACATAGGGAGGAACACAGCATGCACGGAGGGTCTGTTGCTTAGACAGGAAATTAAACTTAGGTCCTAGGCACCTCCTGCTGCACTCCTCAGGCTTAATGACATGGAGCTGGACTTTACCTGACAAAAGTCGTTTACCAAATCATCTGAGCAACTCCTGACCCGTCTCTCTCGCTGCTCATATACGCATATGATTCCTCGTTGAAAACATTCCACACATGCCAAGCTTCTGGCATTAACTGTGTGCCAAATAGCGATCCCCTGGCCAGAACCTTGTTAATGAAGCTGTGGTTGGGTGACGAGAAGTACTTTCTAGCTCAGGTCGTCAGTCATGTGGGACGGGCATGTCGGGTGTCCAGGTTAACTGTTGTTGCTTATACATCGGCGGGCGGCGTCAGTGGGCCACGGTTAGCGGTTACTCGCTCATGTGAACTTTGTAGCGGTTATCGTGTCAAGGATAGCTATTGCTCTCAGTAGGAGTGGGTAATGTGGCGATCGTTACGTCCATGTTGGCTCGTGCTCGCTGAAGTTTAGGGGGGGAGGGCGGGGGTGATCGAGCGGTCGCTGTGGCCATGATAAATGTTAGCTGAAAGTATTGTTCATTTGCATGTTTGTGAATAACATGAATAAGGGATTGCTGTCGTATAGTTTTATCATTCGCTTTGTAAACTCAGAAATCTTTCGCGTTACTCCGATGTTTTACTTACCAGCTGATATTGTTGAATTAATAATCCTCGAATCTGATGAATATTTTGATTCGCTTAGTAGAATTCTTTTTTATTCGGAGGAGGCTCCAGTCTACACAAGGCCGGGCCATGGTTGAAATATAGACATTAATGAAAGGAAAAAAAGAAGTGACATGGGAAGGTATTTACGAACTTTAGAGGAGGTGAAACTCCTGTCTTTTAAAATGTGCCAGGTTATAGTTACTGGCGAAGACATGAAAGGGTAGAGAGTTCCAGAGCTTCGAGGTGTAGGGAAAGAAACAGTTATCAAAACGGCCCACCCTTGAGTTGCTGATGGACACACAGTAATCATGTGACGTAGCAGCTTGCCGAGTATAGCGTGGTCTTGCTATTGGTGGGGGCACACAAGCAGCCAGCTCTCGGGAGCAAAAACAAAGTAATACCTATAGAAAAGGGTGAATCAGCATTGCGGCGTAGGGCAAGCGGGTCAAGTTTTGAAGTTATCCCAGTAGATTATATATGTCGGACCTCATACGTTTCTGTGAAGTAAGGTTGCAGAGCTAGAATCACCTTAGATGTGAGAGCAGCAGTACTCCATACAAAAACGGACAAAGACGGACCAATCCATTGTATAAACGGAACAACTGGTCGGAAGAAAAGAAATTTCGATTTTGGCAGGACTCCCAGAGCACTCGTCAGTTCTTAGTGGATGAAGTACAACCTAATCGTAAGTAGGAAGAATTAGGTTGTTGGCGTTGAAGACAACATGAACTACACAGGCATGACCACTAGCTCGTTACCAAGGTTCCATCAGAATATGCACGTAAGGTGTTATCAGTCATGTCGATGTATTGTACTCACTGTACGCTCTTGGCATGGCCCTGCATCCTCCCTGCTGTGTTTCCTTCACCCACATCACAGAAACGCTTTGTTTCTCTAATGTTTAGACAAATATAGCACTACTAGATTGATGGGGGAGTTGGAGAGACACCTTTCTTTCTCTTGTAAAGTCAGTAAATGATATTCAGATATGAGAGCATGAGTTAGTTTCATATCAGATCAACACCAGGTGACTTCAGATGATGGTGAACTTCACCCCACTGACCTGACGTAGCCTGGCTAGCCACAAGTCGTATGTGTAGGGAGGGACCTTGGCGAGTCCTGGTGTCCGGCAGGGGAACACATGTCAACACCTGCTGATGCGTTCGTCGACAGATTCTTCCCACCGGATTCCGTCTACATAAGCAAGTTCTGCATCAGCGTTGTCTATTATTAATCTCAGGCCAAGACGAGGTGCATCTGCAGTATACTTTTTAGATTCCCGCTCGGTGTGGTGAGGGCGTCGAACCAGATTCTTGTCTTGGTATGAAAGGGAACCTGTACGAGCCAGTTTATGAGACAAAGATAGGTTAACTTAAAGCAAAATCAGCTGTTTACAGTTGCTTGGATGTGCTAAGGGGAGTGAGAACGGAATGAAGGGGTTAGGTGGGATAGCAACAAAAAGTGGGACGACTTTCATTTTCCACATCTTACTACATTTCACGTTGGATTTTACCCACTACCGGTCCTGCATAATGTCCTCATAAGTTTACTACGCGAGGAAAAACCTCCATGAAGGGTGAGGCGCTGTTCATCCTGATTAAGCCTTATAAATAAAAGACTTGTAGTAGTCCACAACAACATTACAACTGAGATAGTGTGAGGGAGAGGACGAGGATGTGTTCAACAGATTCACTCATTATAGTAAGGTTTGCCGGCCACTTCTGTCAGTCAGGGACCTTGTCGCCAGGCTGTTAGTGGCCAACATATGGCTTTTGTAACACCTGCGTCACAGTACGACCTCAAGCATGACGGTACGACCCTTGGACATGATGGTACCGCCCATTATTTCACCCTAATAGATCAGGTCAGAGGTAACCAAGGGTCGTACTGTTGTGCTCAAGGGTCCTTCCATCGTGCCCAAGGGTCGTATCGTTGTGCTGAAAGACTGTCGGACTTTGACCAGCCAAGACGCAGCCAGCTCGTCCCAGTCAAGGAATGGTTGGTTCATCTTGCTCCGGAAGTCTTTGTCGACCAGCTTTGTGCATGATAGCCCTCTGGGTGAATGGTGCTGCCTGAACCACTGGAGCGGCCCACACAGCGCCAGATGGGAATGTGACTTGATCTTATTATTAACGGCTGACCTGTCTTATTAGAGGGCAGGGGAGGAGGGATCCTACCGACTGAACCATGAAGAGACAAAAAGAATAGAATTGATCTTGGTCAGTATCGTGAAGACCAAGGATGGGCCAAAAACACTGCAAGAAACACACTATATTAATTCCCCTTATTTACAAACGAAGAAGCTAATAATAGGTTGAAAGATGAGAGTACAAAGTATGATTCATTATATGATGAATAACACAAGAAGACTGAAAACAGAATCATCATTATCCGGACTCCACTATGAACTAAAGCATCATCGTTTGACGTATTTTTGACCATATATATTCATAAGTGTTTGATGGCCAGGGGGAGAGACAGGAGACTTTCATACATATTACATATGTGATACAGAGAATCACCTATATCAGGTTCACGTACCCACACCCAGGCTGGTGCTGCTGGGGGAGAATTGAGTGCCACCCGTTGTTGTCCAAGTGACGAAAGACCTTCATCTTAAAAGGCAGACTGATTGTGGGAGTCGAGAAAAAAGCAGGAAGATGAAAGAGTCTGACGTTGTAAAGTAAGAAGCAGACGTTGAATCGGCCAATCCTCGAGTCGCCAAGGCTCACACAATGGTGTAGCCTGTCGGATGGTGCATGACCCAGCCTCAGGTGGAGGAGGAGGAGGAGGGCAAGCAGCCAGCTCCCGTGGACAGAAACCAAAGTGAAATGACCTAAATAGAAAAAGGCGGAAGGCAACAAGGGCGATGAGGACAGGAGTTCAAGTCGAGAGGTGAGGGAGGGAGACTTGACACGTCGATCTCTGGACTGAATTCTTTGAGGAAAGAATGTGCATGAAGAGTTTCCTTCTGTGCTTGAGTAGTAGTCTAGAAAATGAAAGGATATACTCTTTGAACACTTTGAGGAGCTGCTTTAAGAAAGGATACATTCTTAACCTGTAAGAATTCATAAGATTTTTTTTTTTTTTGCTTTTTTATTCTCCAGGTGTACGCTACTGAATAAGTGATAAGATTTGATAAGAATAATTACAGATTAGGTTAATGACTAGTATATTGATTGAATGCGGAACTGAGCAGCAAAGCCTCCAGAGGCTGTGACAAAGTCAAGAAAAATATATGAAAGAATTGGAAGCCATGCTTTAGATTCACTTATTCTAAATTCTGTCTGCCATACAGAAACATTGTAAGAGGTAGAACAAGGCCTTGAGGAACACCGTTTTTTGTCAGAAAGAATGAAGTTGTCGATCCATCAACAGTGACAGGAAGTGAGGGGAAAACAGAGGAATGGAACTTCAGATGTCAGAAAAGTACATCAGACTTTATCATAAAGTTTTTAAATTTTCTGGGGCAGCGATTCCTAACCGCTGCCCCAGACATTACCCACATTTGTCATTAGCAAATCACTATATTTTCGCACCCTTCGCCTCAGTTCACTTTTATAATAAGCAACGGCATATATATATGATCTGTTAAGAAATCATATATGTTGTCGCTTATATGAAAACCTAAAATTTAAAATCAGAAAGCTTTATTTAAGTGGAATACAAGATAATTCAAAAACTCTACTTCCTCCCCCCTGACCTAACAATATTTCCCCCCGGTCAAGAATTCCCTGATCTAGGCCCACGACATAAGATTTCCCAAAGTCCCCTGGAGATGGAGGTCTAATACAAGTCAGATGTATAAGAATATCACCTCCAGGTTTCGCCTTACACCTCACTGGTCGACCGGTCAGGGGTAAGATAATGAAGTACGAGACACATGAGAAAGTGAAAATGACGAAAATGTGCAAAGATATTTTAAGCTGTAGAGGTCAGATTTATAGGACGATGATTAAGGAATTAGACTGATCTCACCTCCTGTTGGGTGCACTAAACCAGTCGTGATATCAGGGTGAGGGGAATGCGCGTCGTGGGGTAGAGGTGGAAAAGACGAGCAAGCACAGGCGTCATTTGGGACACACCTCCCACCGGACTCAGGGAGGGATACCATCTGATCCGTGTGATTGATTCGTTACTGAAGAGGATTGCCCTTTGGGTCTTGCAGTAAGAGAATGTGAGAAGACAACATGGCGAGTTACAGGTATTTCTGGAGAAAAGGAATGTTTCCCTTGTCCAAAGTAGAATGAAAGGTGAAGAGGGAGAACTGAATCAGTCGTCCAAAGTCAAATGAAGAGAGAAATGACGAATATAGCTTTCTCAGTGGCCGAGACAGCAATAGTATCATCAATAAAGTAAAGCAGAAATGACTTTGCAGTTGTCAAGAGATATTCTTGGTCAAAGACTAGATATATCTATCAGCGGGAGGTGATGATAGGTCGTCATGCTGTTGATACAGTACACGACGTGTACGATTCCCTGTAGAAATATAGGTTGAATGAGAGTCAGGTGAAGGGCAGTGTTTCCTGGGCCACATGGACTCAGAACAAAAGTCATCAAACTGTGAAGGAGAAGGTGAGGCAGTCCAAAAACGGGAGGAGGGTTGTAAGCCTTCATGCTGTCGGCAGTAACCCTTGTGTCTTCTGCACAGAGGGTCATCAAGCCAGGAGCAACCATGATCATAAAAGATTATAACAAAATCTCACATTAGTCAATTAAGCTTACTGGGAGTGCCACAGTCGGCGTGTAGAGGAGGAACGGGAGGAGAGGGTGTCGAAACGGAGGAGGCAGTTATTACAGTGTGATCAGACGATTCCAATGAGGCAAAATTGTGCAGCAACAGCGAGAAAGGTTAAGAGGTGAAAACGAGATGGAGTGTGTTCAATGTTTGGTCGTGACGATCGGAAACACGAGCAGATGTGTGATTAGATGTTCCAGGTGGATGAAGACAAGAAAAAAAGAATGAAGGTTTCGTTGCCCCTGTTATCACTGGAGCCCCGGGATATACGGCCAATCTTTGTGGTGCATCTTCAAGTGGCCAACACAGAGGCCGACTGCAAGGGGGTTAGAACAACCTCAGAGTACAAGGTAGGGTGGTCGAAGAATGTTAGAGCTAGTAGGAAGCAAGAGAACCAAAGGGAATCATTTGTTGATTGATACATTTTAAGACAAATGGTGTCAAAGTTAGGAGAGCCTGGCTCTAGGAGGTGTTCGCCAGGCCATACTCCGCCATGAAGCAGCATCACTGACAAAAGGAACGTAGTTGGAAAAGACGTTATCAATGGACGGTCAGGGTCCCAGAGATCAGACAGACGTGCTCTTTCAGAAAGACGTAAAATATGGTTTGTTTCAAGGACGCGAATGTTGCCTTGGTAGCTGAAGAAGCTGCGGGTTGTGTGAAGTAGTGGGAGACGTGGGTGGCGATGCTGCCTCAGCCGAGCGACTTCCTTGCCACAGCAGAGTTAACACGAGACCTCAAGACCTGTAGCGCCTCACGACGCCAGCCAGCCCACCCACTACCCGGGACCGTATCATCTGAACGTTTCATTTCTAGCGTCACTTGGAGGAAGAGAGCAAAGTAGAGAAGGGGCGGGAAGGTATCTAGAGCGAGGACCCGGGATCTCGACCCCGCGCAGGGCACACGTATAGTGCAGGTGATGGGGGGAATGATGTGGAAAGGCTGGCTGGTGTCCTGGATGTGTGGGCATAACTGTGGTGTCTTGGCAATGTATGAAAGGCAAGCTGAGGCCAGGCCCGGCTCTGAAACTACCAATTACTCTATTTGTTCTACTCTAAAGTGAGCGTCGGTTGTAGTAAGTTAGGCCAAGTTAGAATCGGATTAAGTTAGCTCGAGGTAAGTTAGCATCGGTAGGTTAGGTGAGGTTGGGTTCACGATAATAAGTTCATCTTGGATAATGTCGTGTATTCAGAACGCCGCTCTTTAACATGTACACAAATGTTCGTTGGCACGAATGACATGTCTGGTTCGTGCAGACACGGACCGCTCTCCAGTCACACACCCCGCCCAGTTTTCCCGCACCTTAGAAAAAAATGAAGATCGTAGATATATAAAAATGAAAACAATTAATGAATTGAATTTTGTTGTGTGAACAGAATGAGAAGAGAGAGAACAATATCATTGTCTCTGTATATACATCTTTTTTTTCTTACAATTCGCCATCTCCCACGTTAGCGAGGTAGCGTTAAGAACAAAGGACTGAGCCTTTGAGGGAAATCCTCACTTGGCCCCATTCTCTGTTCCTTCTTTTGGAAAATTATAAACGAGAGGGGAGGATTTCCAGCCCCCGCTCCCTTCCCTTTCAGTCGCCTTCTACGACACGCAGGGAATATGTGGGAAGTATTCTTTCTCCCCTATCCCCAGGGATAATATATATATATATATATATATATATATATATATATATATATATATATATATATATATATATATATATATAGATAGATAGATAGATAGATAGATACCTGCACTTCCGCCTCTCACTGTGTTGACTTTTGGAAATGTCAGCTTGTACACACAACGTGCGTGTTCGTGTGCGTGTGTGACGTGCGCGATGACGATGAATCAGACGTACCTGAACCTCATCCACCAGTGATTGTGTGTGTGTGTGTGTGTGTGTGTGTGTGTGTATGTGTGTGTGTGTGTGTGTGTATGTGTGTGTGTGTGTGTGTGTGTGTGTGTGTGTGTGTGTATCCATATTTCGGTGCGTGTATTACTAGCATACGTACTGGTTGAGTGTTCTGTGGCTGTGGTTTAGTACAATTGGTCGTCCTTGTGTCACAGTGGAAGGGCGCGAGTGTCGAGCTCCTGGAAGGTGTTCGGCGGGAATGGTGTGCGTCGCCTGGTTATGGAGCCACTCGTCGCACAGTGCTGGCAGAACAGCGTCACACTTTACCGTAGGTGTTGAGTTTACTTCTGATACCCAGCTGACCAGTCTCTGGTGTGTGTGGTCATTTATCATTGTACCAAAATCAGTATATATATCTGTATGTCTGTCTGTCTATCTATATATCTAGCTTCTTTGTTTATTATCTATCTACTTTCTTATATATGTTCATTTATTTATAAAATACGATTTACAGGTTATCGTGTATCAACAGAAATGTAGCATAATGTCCTAATCGAATGTCGTTGTGTGTGTATATATATATATATATATATATATATATATATATATATATATATATATATATATATATATATATATATATATTTTTTTTTTTTTTTTTTTTTTTTTCATGCTATTCGCCATTTCCCGCGATAGCGAGGTAGCGTTAAGAACAGAGGACTGGGCCTTTGAGGGAATATCCTCACCTGGCCCTCTTCTCTGTTCCTTCCTGTGTTGTTACGGGCACTGCCGACAGGTGGTGGACGGTCACCAGAATGGTTCAGGTTAGAGACTCCAGGTGACCTGTCTTTACGCTCCCTGTGGCACAGACTGCAATGTGTTTACTCGTTGGGAGTGTTCCAGGCGCTGGTTGTCCCGCTAGTCTGGAGGGTGTGTTCCACGTACCGTGTTCATCCTCTGGATGGTTTATGCGCTAAGATACGCCGCACGTCACTTCTCTGTGTTCCGAGCAGCAGACGCTGTTGGTATAAAGCAACGGGATGTTCTAACCACTAAAGAATTCATTCATTATTTCTCTTAACACTAAAGGCTGTGAAGATGTAAGTGCGCTTAGGTATTCCAGGTAGTAGAGACTGGACCATATTTCCCACCTCCTGATTCTGTAGACACAAAAGACTGCCACTCACCGGGTCCTTATCTGTTCAGACATCAGATACATCTGTGCCTCAGACTCTTGTCTCCCTAAGCACCATAGACTGTCATGTGTTAGTGTCCAGATTATTCCAGTCAACGAAGGATGTCGTGTGCCAGAACCTTCTCTGCCTGGTACTGAAGTTGTTCCAAATAGTACAGGACTGATGTGTGTCACGTCTTTGCATCTTGGGCACCCAAACTTACTTTACCCAGTCTCTGGCTTGTTCCATGTTCCGGACTCTGCCATGAGTCAAAGCCCAAGCTTCTCCAGACACTAATGGTTGCTGTGTGTCAGTTCCCAGGTGTTCCAGCCATGTCCATCCGTAAAGTCCACGGCTGCCTTTCCTGGAGGGTCCAGAGACCCACTTAATACTTCACCCCTTGACGCCCAGCTTGATAGGATCTGGACAGAATAGCTTCGCTTCTGCTCTCATGTTTCACACTGTCGTCCGTTATAGTAAGACAACTGTTGTGTGTGTTTTCCCAGACTCCCATGCTGTATCTTCCACTGCCCCAGCCTCTCTCTCTCTCTCTCTCTCTCTCTCTCTCTCTCTCTCTCTCTCTCTCTCTCTCTCTCTCCTTCTGCTAGTAACGAATATTTTACACCCGCCATTTGCATGGCTACGTGTGTTGGGTGACGACACTTCAGTCTTGAGCTGCAAGTGTACTCATCTGTATGTTTGCTGCGCCTGAGGACGTGTTTGTGTGATATGCGTGCGTACCTGTGTGTATGATGATACGTCTATGTACCTGTTTGTCTGATATGCCTGTGTATGTGTTTGTTGATATGTCTCTGTACTTGTGTTTGTAATACAATTGTATCTTTGTGTATAACATGTTCCTATGGGTATGCCCGACGTGTGTGTGCGTGCGTGCGTGCGTGCGTGCGTGCGTGCGTGTGTGTGCGTGCATATGTGTGTGTGTGTGTGTGTGTGTGTGTGTGTGTGTGTGTGTGTGTGTGTGCCTTGTGTGCATAAGCATAATCAGCATGTTTGCCTGTGCCTAAGTACTTTGGTGTTCATTTGTTTGTCTTTGGTCATATGTAAGTATTGGAGTTCTCTATGTGTTTAGCAGTAGACTTAACATTAGCCAGGCGTCGCTTCATTTCAAATAGTTTACTAAAACTGATCTCTATGCCTTTCATATCTGATAGATGGCCACAGTCTTACTTACCGAGAGTAATCATCATTTTGCCATATCTTTTATGTTCTTTGTATAGCCTGAGGCGTATATTGAGCAACATTATGCTGAATGAGGCTCATGAAAGTACATGGGTGTCCCATGTTCTATGCCGTGTCTTGAAAAACAAAATGCTTTACATTCGAGGCTGAATTGCCATTGAGGAATTTGACAGTCTTCATCTGCTTTCCTGCTCTGTGCTCATCATCCTCTTGTCAGACCTAGGAGTGGTCTAGGCTCCAGAGTGCTACCTTAATCTCCCATCCTGTTTCTAGGAAGCCAAGATTTTCATTTGTCAGACCTTGTTTTGTTCCAGGAGGTAAAGACTTTCTTAACTCAGTCCTCCGGCTGTTCCAGGAGACAAAGACCTTCTAAACTCAGTCCTCTGGCTGTTCCAGGAGACAAAGACTTTCTTACCTCAGTCCTCTAGCTGTTCCAGGAGACAAAGACTTTCTCAACTCAGTCCTCTGGCTGTTCCAGGAGGTAAAGACTTTCTTAACTCAGTCCTCCGGCTGTTCCAGGAGACAAAGACCTTCTAAACTCAGTCCTCTGACTGTTCCAGGAGATGAAAGACTTTCTTAAGTCAGTCCTCTGGCTATTCCAGGAGGTAAAGACTTTCTTAACTCAGTCCTCCGACTGTTCCAGGAGATGGAAGACTTTCTTAAGTCAGTCCTCTGGCTGTTCCAGGATATCCAGATTTTCTAATCTTAATCCCGTAGCTGGAGTCTGTGGCATATAATCTCATCCTCTGCTAACCACTTTTTGTACTGCCACAACTGCACGAAGTCAAAAAATTCACCCTGAACAGCCTAGCCGCCTCATGGTGTACCCAGGTTTTCTTATAATCTGACTATAAATGCCTAACGTTTCTGGATCGTGTAACCCCTGAATGGAAGGAAGGAGGAGAGCCGTATATACCACACCAGGCAGCAAATCGTCGGGTGTCGGTGCAAGTGCGCGCGTTCACAGCACCCATCACTGCCGCGCGTCACCTCCCGCGGTCTTCCAAGTCGTAGTCATCATTGATAACCAATGCTTGCTTTCCACGGACACAGGTCTTGTTTACTGCTGACCTTCTAGAGGCATCCGCTGGGGAGGATGTGTGTGTGTAGCAGTGCCGCGCCTCCCTCTCCCTTTGCTCTTGTGTCTTACTGAGCCAACTGTTATAGACATCACTTTCCCCCCCCCCCCCTCTCTCTCTCTCTCTCTCTCTCTCTCTCTCTCTCTCTCTCTCTCTCTCTCTCTCTCTCTCTCTCTCTCTCTCTCCCCCCCCCCCCATAGCCTGCATTATTCTCCTTCCCCGCGTCCTTCCAGGTGGCGTAATATGAGCCTCTTTACCAGTCAACAATATTTCTCACCCACCAGTTGCTCCTCTCCGTGTGGTAGGTCGTTGAAATGTCAGTGTGTGTGTGTGTGTGTGTGTGTGTGTGTGCGTGCGTGCGTGCGTGCGTGCTTGCCTCTGTGCCTGGTGTGCTTGTTGGTTCATGTGCATCACGCTCGTGCGTATCCATGTGCCTGATTAACACAAGCATGGCTGTACTAGCTGACTCGTGTGTGTGTGTGTGTGTGTGTGTGTGTGTGTAGGTGCTGGCGTGCGTGTGTGTGTGTGTCTGAGAGAGAGAGAGAGAGAGAGAGAGAGAGAGAGAGAGAGAGAGAGAGAGAGAGAGAGAGAGAGAGAGAGAGAGAATCGTTCAGTTCAAGCACGACAGTCATCAGTACAAAACATAACAGCAATGTAGGTGTAACTGTGTTGCCTCCATCTCTCGTTGAGAGTCAGCAGACGAGCTTATCAGTCGGTCCTCTGAACTTCCTAGACCCGCCAGAATCGCTTTATACTCCCATGTTTCATCATAGAAGTCCTTATGAACGTACAGCGGAGGCTGAACACACAGAAAAAAATCCAATTGAGCTCTGCAACATTTTGATTTACTTCGATAACGAATAAATAATCATGTCTGTCATACGTTAATTAAAAAGAAATCAGTAATTGTTATATTCATCGGTCAAAATACCGGATGACTTTATACACGCAAGATAAATCAAGTCATGTGATCAAGAATCACAACAGAAATTATTGGCTTGGCATTCGTGACCTCCAGCTGACGTGACCCCAGTCTATAAACACACGCACAGAACACGAACCCAGATACGTGGTCGAATACACACACACACACACACACACACACACACGCACGCCAGCACCTACACACACACACACACACACACACACACACACACACACACACACACACACACACACGCCAGCACCTACACACACACACACACGCTCGCGTGCAGCACCTGGCAGTTAGAAATTCTCTATTTCGACCATCAGGATGTCCCTGTCACCAAGATCTGCTTCTCATAGGTTTCTAGGATATCCAGGCACCCGGGGCTGCCTCTCCTGGGTTTTTAGCACATCCAGAGAGCAGAGCGTTGCTGTGATTGATGCTGCTGAGGCGTTCCAGGCGTGAGTATTTACCAGGTGTCGGACGCTGCAGCCAGCCTGGGCCAGGTACCATGGGCTTCCACGGGGCACAGGCAGGCCCTTGGGGGTGTTGCTGCCGATTTCGGCTTTAAAACCCAGGGTGCCTCTCCTGGCAGGTCCAGCGATCTGGTTGATGGCTGATCCTCTGACGACCAGGCTCAAAGCCACAGCGTCGCTGTGCGTCTTCGTCTCGTTGTCTGATGCCAATAACCAACTCTCTCTCTCTCTCTCTCTCTCTCTCTCTCTCTCTCTCTCTCTCTCTCTCTCTCTCTCTCTCTCTCTCTCTCTCTCTCTCTCTCTCTCTCTCTCTCTCTCTCTCTCTCTCTCTCTCTCCGGTATAGTACGTGAGACGTCATCATCGTTTTATGCTGTGCGTGAGTAAGACAGTGCGTAAGACAGTAAGACAGTGCGTAAGACAGTGAGTAAGACAGTGAAGGCATTCTAGTCTGTCGACCATTCCTGATTGGTCAGTTACCTGAAACAGATGACGAAGTGTGACATTCATGTAGCCATTCTTAGCCACGTTATCTTATAATGTCTTGTACTTCGCAGATAATATAGTTCAACAGTGATGTAATTAGGTGATGGCAGAGTGACGTTGTAATTGTAACGGGAGTAATATATTTCAAAGGATGTTGACGGATTGTGGTCACCAGGGACGTATTTTATCACCATTTGGTCCTGAGAAAGTCTTTGGGTCTCAAAATACCTGAACATACTTGTTGCGGTAAGGTCAACGCGTCTGGAATAGTGTACACCTAACCTAACCTAACCTAACCTTGCCTGGTCTAACCTAACCCACTTGGATTGCTTCACGTCTATAGATCAAAGCCTAACTCAACATAAACCCTCATCCACATTTCGTAAGTCTGTAAGTATAGAATTTTTTATGTAAAGTCAGGTTTCGTTAATAAGATAAATCAGTTCATATCTTGATTGTCTTCTTGATATAAGTTGAGTCACAGATGATGTGCGTAATTTCATTGTCTTGTTGAGGGAGAGTCAGTCGTGTGGTGAGGGTGGAGGAGGAACCGTGCCAGCTGCCGCCCACTTCGTACCTTCCCCTGCAGCTCTGTCCCTCCTCCCGGAGCTTCAAATCCTCTTAGAGAATTCGAGTTCACCAACAAACACTGAGCTCTGTGATCAGCCAGTGAACCTTCCCACACTCAACAACAGACCTACAAGAGACCTTCTCTTTTTTTTCTTTCTTTCTTTTACCGGCCGTCGGAGGCAACTCAAGTCTTTGACTTAGTTCTTTTATTTCGCTTGTTTTTAGATTTAGTTATTTGTTCACTGATTTATACACGTATGATACTGCTATTGTTTTTTTGAAATAGTGTTTGTTTTGTTTTTTCTTTTGGGGGAAAATTATAACCTGGTTATGTTGATGTTCCGAGGTTCTGCAGCACTTCCAGAATTGCTACATCAGATTAACCTAAGTTTTCACTCTATGACTTCGATGTATATCTTGTGTTCCTCAGCTTTCAGTCTTCACCAAGCCAGGGATGATGACGTCAACCGAAAGCCACTTATTTAATGATGGCTGTAACTTCCATACTCGGGTCTGGTCCCGTGTTAGTCATGCCTTCATAACATTACTGTCGTCTGGGTTTATAAAGGCCTTCATGACAGTGTTGTCAACATATGAATCACGGAGGATTGAACTGCACCAGTATTTGGAGCCAGTTGAGACAGATGAGGCTGGAGGAACTTGCTTAGTTCTGGGAGAGGTAACGAACCCTGACTTCAGTCTGTCATTAGGTTCTGCTCTCGGGCTCTACACTTTTTTCTTTATGAGATCTCGTCACCAGTGTAAGTTATTACCAGTGACACTTCACCGTTGCATAAAGTTCCCTATGATGTGAAATATCCTCATTAGCTACAGGTGGAGGAAGGTTCCTTCGTGGTTTCCATCTGTCCTGGGCCTTCCTGTAACCACAGACAAGTTTATTTGTCATCTACAGCCGTCAGGCTGGAATTTCCATGATAGTTAAAGATACACAAGTTTGCCGCATGACGTAACTGTTCAGCTGTTTCCGTTACAATGGCAGGAACATCTTGTGTCACCTACAGCTACAGGAAGGTTCCCCTGGTACCTGCAGCCGCAGGAAGGTTCCCCTGGTACCTGCAGCCGCAGGAAGGTTCCCCTGGTACGTGCAGCCGCAGGAAGGTTCCCCTGGTACCCGCAGCTGCAGGAAGGTTCCCCTGGTACCTGCAGCCGCAGGAAGGTTCCCCTGGTACGTGCAGCCGCAGGAAGGTTCCCCTGGTACGTGCAGCCGCAGGAAGGTTCCCCTGGTACCCGCAGCTGCAGGAAGGTTCCCCTGGTACCTGCAGCCGCACGAAGGTTCCCCTGGTACCTGCAGCCGCAGGAAGGTTCCCCTGGTACCCGCAGACGCAGGAAGGTTCCCCTGGTACCTGCAGACGCAGGAAGGTTCCCCTGGTACCCGCAGCTGCAGGAAGGTTCCCCTAGTACTTGCAGCCGCACGAAGGTTCCCCTGGTACCCGCAGACGCAGGAAGGTTCCCAGGCAGCTACAGGTGCAGGAAGGTTCCTCTGGACCTACAACTGCGGAAAGGTTCTTCTGACATGTATAACTGCAGGGTGGTTCCCCTGGCACCTCCAGTAGTCTTAGAACATTGCTTCCAAGATCTAGTTCCATCCTTCACAAGATCCTCCACACCTCTCTTTCCCGTGAATCCTAGACACTCGCCAGTACTGAGCCTAATCCCGCCAAAACACAAGCTGAGCGATCTCCAACCAACCGTAGGCCTAGAGCACCTTCAGAATCATGGAATATGTTCATTATTAAACGACAGCCACGCACCTCAAGCGACTCCGTCTACTGTCTGGCAGACATTGACGGTCTTCTGTCTGGACGATGATCCCCTGGTGATCTTACTTTCCCTACCCGTAACATCAGCTGTGCTTTGGAAAGCCATGAAGGATCTGGGGCTGGTTGGTCCATCCTCAGCCGTCCGCCTCATCACTCCTCACAGCCTTCTGCCTGCTCCCACCTCACATCCGCCACTCCTCTCCATTTTACCAATATCTTCCTGGCCAGTGTTCACGTGAGGTTACGTCCCTCATCCCGCCACTGAATGAAGCCAGCCGACCGCCCTACACACCTCCTTTAAGGGTCAGGTCAAAGGCCAGGCCATCACTCCCAAGGGTTAATGATCGTCTGTCGTTGGTGACCCATGTAATTCATCATTTATACGTTTTCCCCTGCGCGACAGTCCAGCAAGCAAGTACTGAGGGAACGCCCGTTGTAGCGCTGTCTGTCTGTATGTAATTCCATTCACAATTCACTGGGGGTAGATCAGGTCCCGGCAGCCTCGCGAATCACTGACACATCCTCACACCGAGCCCAGCGTGGTAGGGAGGAACACTCCCCACATGTACACCAAATGAAGTTTCAACCGTTGCACAAGTCCAGCACCTCTGATGTAGTTAGGGTAACTTTTTCCCCCGTGTTTCAGTGTCCTCATGTGAGTCGTGACATTTATGTATACCTTGTGGTTAGCTGTGATGTGACTGGTGGGTGTTGGCCGCCTGACACCAGATCCGGGGCTGAGGTGAGGGAAGGTTGTGGGAGGGAGGACTGAGGGCGTGAGGGGGCAGAAGGAGGGGCTGAAACGTTCCTCACTCCGGTGTGCGGAGGGCCGCAGTAAAGTCATGTTTGTGTACTTAAGCAAATTAAGCCTTATAATGGATGAGCACCGTCAACAGCCTTGGAAGAACAAGGCGCAGTTATTTCCACCGGCAGGTTAAAGTTGCGAAAGACGCCTTTTCCATTGTCTGCTGAGAGCAGCGCCTCGCGGTGTTTTTACTGTGCCATGAAATGGGAACGTATTGGGAGCACTTACCATTCTGAGAGAGGAGACATGAACTTAAAACTCCTCATCGAGACTAGAATCGTCCTCGAAGTCAGGCCTTGAATTATACGTAAGATAAAGCCGGAGATAAAGAGATATATAAAAGTGTTGAAACAAGTATGAAAAATGGTTCGGCCTTAGCTGTTAGGAGAGACATGAGAAGATAAAGAGTTCCAAGGTTTGGCGGTGTTGGAAAAGAAATAGATATCACGATGGCCCTCCCTCACGTTACCTGGAGGTGAATGTTTTATATCACAATATTAATCTTTGAAGTACGACGAGTCCTTCCACTGAACAGCGTGGTGACTTTGTGGACGATGCAGAATGTGGTAGTGATGATGACACGGAGGAGATTCTTACCGTCATCCTGAAACTATATTGCGAGGAGATGCTGGGTTATGTGTGGAGTCTGAACCATAAGTAGATCAGTGCCACATAGCAGAGGTGAGAGGGAAGGTACTTACGATAACTTACCACATACAACCTAGTTATGCCTGAAGGCAGGGCTAAGCGTTAGCCTGGCACTCGTCGCAGGTAAATAAGAGTGACGAAGAACGAGTCGTGTGAGTTTCGTGTTGTCAAATGTTATGTATTAGATCGAGAGATTGTATGTCTGTGGACTTCAGCCAGGAACCCACGTTGTGGGTGAGGCAAAAGGAGGAGAAGACGGCTACCAGAGCCAAAGGAGTAACTCTTGACAACCACCGAAGTGCTGGCTCAGTGCATAGCCAAAAGCAACCCTCCCGATATCCAGGTGGGGATTACCGGTAATACACTTCCCTGGTCGGTGGCTGCCTACCCCACACACTGCATAAACAGAGGAAGACGTGAAAATCTTACGACAGGGTCAAGCTATTCTTGCTGATTCCATGACTCGTATGCTTGGTTTGTTTCAACTGATTTGTTGATGACTGTCATACTGTATCTCTCTTGTCACAGAGTCAGAGTATAATCACTGATAAGATAAGATATACAATGAGGAGTGAAGCGTATTCTGTACAGATAACGGGAGAGGTAGCGATGTTGAGAGTGAATTAGAGGAGGAGTATTGAGGAGAGTTAGTGAGAAGGATAGAGTCGTGGGTATATAGTGAGAGGGGTGGTATTGTGGAGAGATAATGAGAGGGGTAGTATTGTGGAGGGATAATGAGAGGGGTAGTATTGAGGAGAGATAGTGAGAGGGGTAGTATTGTGGAGAGATAGTGAGAGGAGTAGTATTGTGGAGAGATAGTGAGAGGAGTAGTATTGTGGAGAGATAGTGAGAGGAGTAGTATTGTGGAGAGATAGTGAGAGGGGTAGTATTGTGGAGAGATAGTGAGAGGAGTAGTATTGTGGAGAGATAGTGAGAGGAGTAGTATTGTGGAGAGATAATGAGAGGGGTAGTAATGAGGAGAGTTAGTGAGAAGGATAGAGTCGTGGGTATATAGTGAGAGGGGTAGTATTGTGGAGAGATAATGAGAGGGGTAGTATTGTGGAGAGATAATGAGAGGGGTAGTATTGAGGAGAGATAGTGAGAGGGGTAGTATTGTGGAGAGATAGTGAGAGGGGTAGTATTGTGGAGAGATAGTGAGAGGAGTAGTATTGTGGAGAGATAGTGAGAGGGGTAGTATTGTGGAGAGATAGTGAGAGGGGTAGTATTGTGGAGAGATAGTGAGAGGGGTAGTATTGTAGAAAGATGATGAGAGGGATAGGGTCGTAGAGAGATAGTGAGGGGAGTAATGTTGTGGAGAGATAGTGAGAGGGGTAGTATTGTGAAGAGATAGTGAGAGAGGTAGAATTATAGAGAAAGTGAGGGAGGTAGTATTATAGAGAGATAGTGAGAGAGGTAGAATTATAGAGATAGTGAGAGGGGTAGAATTATAGAGAGATAGTGAGAGGAGTTTAGAGATAGTGGGTGGTAACGTACAGAACGATTAAGGCTGATTATGTTATCTCCCTCCTCAAGGCCTTGAACACGAAGGTACGACCCTTAGACATGATGGTCTTGCCTTTGTCTTTTCGACCCCTTTTATAGTCATGCTGCAAAAGATAAGGTTTGTTCAGTCTGGCAAGCCTCTCTCTCTCTCTCTCTCTCTCTCTCTCTCTCTCTCTCTCTCTCTCTCTCTCTCTCTCTCTCTCTGAGCTGAAAGCGGGGCACCTGATCACCAAACCATCTTTACCTGATGCACAACAATATATGCCCCTCACGTGCAAGTGGTTGATCAAATTCTCCCTCAAAAATCGGCTCTTTATCTTCTTTTTTTATGGTGGGAATTTGAAGTCAAACGGTTTGCTTCATGTCTGACTCATCAAGGATCAGCCACTTCACCTCACGAGATCTCATGATCGTGAGACCGATTGTTCAGGAAGGGAGTTTCCACGTTTATATCCAAGCTTAGCAGGTGTGACTTTGGATTAATCGTTGTGCTTGATACAATGACGTGAGATATTTATTTTTTTTTCCCCAGGGAAACTGATTTCCAGGAAGGTCTTCACTTGGATCTCGTCTTGTACAGACTGCAGATACTGTCCTCACGGTAACCTTTTATTTATGATGGCTTGATCTTTGACCTGACTTTTATGAGCTGGGTGAAGTGCCGGGTCACTGTCTCCTAGGATCATGCCATCGCATTCAAAGGTCGTTGTACCGTTGTGCTCAAGGGTCGTAACGTTATGCTTCACAGGTCGTACCTCAGTGCTTAACGGTTGTATGCTGTATATAGTCAGGTGTATATAGTCAGGTCGTAGTTGTTAGAGAAGACATGAGGTGGTGCAGAGATCCTAAACACACTGCGGTGTAAGGAAAGAAACAGATACATCAGCGGCCCACCCTTGGGTTGGCAGCGGCCACGCAGTAATCATATGTTGCAGGACCTTGCTGAGTGTTACGTCGTCTGGTTAATGGTGGGTGCACTTGAGAGGCCAGCCCTCTGGAGCATAAACTGACGACCCAATACAATTCCAGAGATTAGACTCAGGAAACATGTGGTGGAAGCCTTGACAAACCATTCATAGATGTGTGAATACAAATGACACAAACCTGCACATGTATGGGAATGTTTATGAACAAAACTAAGAGTCTAGTAGAATTACAGGTTCGTTATTGAGTTTACGTAATGACATCACCTCCATGTACGTGATTGGTCAGAGTGGACGAGTGAGTGACTCTGGTTGCATGTGTCGTGTCATAGGTCACGGTGGACGAGTAAACACCACAGGTGACGACGAGTGGTGAGTGGCGGGCCCCGTCAAGTGGGTTAGGGCTGCCCCAACAGACCCCTTACTCCTCCTTTACCTGTTATGATCCCCATGATGGTATATTGGTGAGGTGACCTGAAGAAAGTTGGCATAACGTGATCATTACAAATAACGAGAAAATGAAACCAGTGATTATTGCCATTCTTGAACATTTTCCCTATCTGAGTAGGTACTTTTTCTTTCCAGTCCCTTTCCTTCTTTCTACGTCTTTTCCTTTGGTCTGTCTCTTTTAGCGTCTGGTTTCTTCTTTATATTTCCCCTGTCAATGATTTTATCTCATTCTATCCTCTCATGATAATTGGACACTCTTCCCCCCCTCCTCTCCCTCCACACACTCACTCCTTATCAGTTTGAGCATCGTCGTCTTATCTCTCCCTCTTTTTGCTCATTGTACATGCTCTCTCCCGCGTCCATCAGGCAGAGTGTTTTCAAAAATACGACGCTCAGTTCCCGAGGCGGCTCTGGTCCTGCCGGCCGGCCTACCGGGGCGTGTGGCGGCACACTCTCGACCCGCGCCACACCAACCAAATTATTCTTTCTTCTTTTTATATACATGACGACGGTCGTCCTCATCATCAAGGTTCGGGTCTGAGATGAAACATAAATCAGGGGTAGAAATACAGAGAAATGAAAGTACGATAAGATAGAACAACCATCTTAAGTTATAGAGGGAGTGGAAAATGTGCCTTTTCAAAATGGGCAGGATCGCAGGCGTTAGCAGACACGAGATGGTAAACATCTCCCAAAGTTTATCGGTTTTAGGAAAGAAACAGACGTCGCAACAGACTCGTGTTAGCCACTCACTCTGGCATTCATGAATGTCGTAGATAACAAACACTCAAGTCCTTTTTTTCTTTCTTTTTTTTTTCGTTATATGACACAACTTTAAGTCTTCGTCATTATCCACACCGCGAGTATCCTTCCATACAACAACAGAGTGGCGTGGTGCACGCAGGGCTTCGCCTCTGGCCATCAGGATCATGGTGATGCAAGAGCGACTTTGAGACACGGGTTGCTGCTGTTCCCAGGAGAACCTCGGCTAATAGCTCGACAATCAATATGACTTTCTGGCAAGAATCATTCAAAAGTTTAAATTCAGCGAACCCCCTATTGTTCACCCCTGATCCCCTCCAGACATAAGACTGGTGCCTTCCGGTGAAGACGCGCTGGCAGACACGTCACGGTCCTACCAACCGTTATGGCAGGCACGTCACACGTCGTACCAACCGTTGTGGCAGACATGTCACACGTCGTACCAACCGTTGTGGCAGACACGTCACACGTCGTACCAACCGTTGTGGCAGACACACGTCACACCGTACCAACCGTTGTGGCAGGCACGTCACACGTCGTACCAACCGTTATGTCAAGACGTCATAGCCTTACCAGCCATCTTAGAAGACATGAAGAAGAAAAATAAGAAGAAGGAGCTTTGGAAAGTTGGGTGCCAGTGTGTGTGTGTGTGTGTGTATGTGTGTGTGTGTGTGTGTGTGTGTGGACTGCCCTGGCCATCCGAGACCCAGCGAACGTTGCCATGAATCTGCGATCTGCTAACCAGCTAACCGCCGGAGTGACCGAATCGCAGACCCCTGACCCTCGCGAGGTCGATAAGTGAGGGACGGGGGTCCGGGTGGGTGGCTAGGGTGGTGGACCAGGGCCTCTGCTGGGGGGGGGGGGGGGGGGGATGAAGGAGGAGGAGGAGGAGGAGGAGGAGTGGTGGGCGCTCGCGGAGAGAACTGACGAGACGCTGGCCAAGGACTCGCAGCAGCAGCAGCAGGAGGAGGAGAGGCTGAAAAGGCGGAGTAAACAGCGGTGAGAGAATGAGGGAGAGAGAGAGAGAGAGTGATGTACGAGGAGCAGTGGTGAGGAACATACGGGGTGGCGGGAGGGAACTCCGGAGAAATGGGAGGGGGAGGGAAAAAAAATATTCGAAAGTCGAGAGCCAGGGAGGTGCTGTGTATGGTGGACGGCTGGCCGGGCTGGGTGGTGATGAATGTGGAACACAAGAGTGAAGGAACGAGACAGGGAAGCAGACACGGAGCACCGCTGGCTGCCTGACCTCACCACACGCCATGTGACTGCTCCTCATCTGATGTACTACCTACCTACCTACCTACCTAACTTCCTACTTACTTACTTACCTACCTACAAACTTACCTACCTACAAACTTATCTACCTACCTACCTACATACTTACTTACTTACTTACTCACTTACTTGCTTACTTACTGACTGACTGACTGACTGACTGACTTACTTACTTACTTACTTACCTACTCG
Source organism: Panulirus ornatus (assembly GCF_036320965.1). NCBI lineage: Eukaryota > Metazoa > Arthropoda > Malacostraca > Decapoda > Palinuridae > Panulirus > Panulirus ornatus. The sequence continues at coordinate 15,179,021 of NC_092260.1, read as the reverse complement.
GTATGGAACACTGTAATACCCCACGTAATTACAATGCTCATTACACGGTAAAGAAAGTGGATATGCGATAGTATGACTTGCTGGAAAAATATATATATACAGAGAGAGAGAGAGAGAGAGAGAGAGAGAGAGAGAGAGAGAGAGAGAGAGAGAGAGAGAGAGAGAGAGAGCAAGAGATCGATCAGCCAAGAACGTCAGGCCAGCTGAATAATCCCAAGTAAATTTGCATCTGGTGTAAGTTGGTGGGTGCGGCATTGATCCCTCCAGGATTTCAGATTATCGTCCTTATTATTGTTGGGTCTTTCAACGTGTGTCGAAAGTTTCATTCAGGGACGGTGCTTCATATCGAGGCCAGGCTGGTCAATGAACGAAGAGAAAAAAATAGACAAAATTAAGGAGAGACAGACATACAGAAGGAGAAAAAGAATAATCAAGAACTTGAAATAGACATTAAGCTTAGGAGGCGAGTGGCTCTCTTGGTGGTGGCAGCAGCAGCAACGTCAGGAAAAAGAGGAGTTGGATTTTGTCATAATAGTACTGGGGTAATGATAACATCATTGCCATCACGTATTTAGGAAGAGCCTGCAGGTGATGCCGTCCGTGAAATGTCCTAAGAGAGAGAGAGAGAGAGAGAGAGAGAGAGAGAGAGAGAGAGAGAGAGAGAGAGAGAGAGCACCTACCTACGAATAACCTACGACGAAATAGGTCCCCGATAACACGAGAGAAAACCCCTACCTACCTACCTTACCTGCCTACCTTACCTACACAAAGCCCCTACCTACCTACCTACCCTACTTACCTACCTACCTACACAAAGCCCCGCCCTACCTACCTACCCTATCTACCTACCTACCTACCTACCTACACAAAGCCCCTACCTACCCTACCTACCTACCTACCTACCTACCTACCTACCTACCTACCTACACAAAGCCCCTACCTACCCTACCTACCTACCTACCTACACAAAGCCCCCTACCTACCTACCTACCCTACTTACCTACCTACCTACCTACCTACACAAAGCCCCTACCTACCTACCTACCCACACAAAGCCCCCTACCTACCTACCTACACAAAGCCCTGACCTACCTACCTACCTACCCTACCTACCTACCTACCTACCTACCTACCTACACAAAGCCCCTACCTACCTACCTACCCACACAAAGCCCCCTACCTACCTACCTACACAAAGCCCTGACCTACCTACCTACCTACACTTGCGGTACCTACGATGGGAATTTTTTTTTTTTTGCCCACCATGACAGGTTGTAGCGTGTAGAGACAGAGTGAAAGGTCAATTACGCTCAAGATCAGCATATTAATCTCATTTCCGCGTTCATCGTTGGTATTGTTATGCAAAAGAGGTTGAAGAAGTGGGCCATGTATGGCGGTGAGCTGTCCTCCTCCTCCTCCCATATACACCAGCAGAGGCAGAGCTTCCCAGCGAGGTTGGCACACACACACACACACACACACACACACACACACACACACACAGCGAGAAACAAATGAGTGCGAAAAGTGAACCTGTTATGACGCAGTAAAGGAAAATACGCAGCACCATGGAAATCTTTGAGGAAAATTGGCCCATGAAGGTAGAAAAAGTCTCATCACGCGAAAATTGAGAGTGAAAAATCGGACACAAAGTTTCATTCCAAAAACGTCGTGCACTGTCGTTCAAAAAAAAAAATAAAAGTTTCTCCCTTAAAAAGAAAAGACAAGTGAAAATCGTACAAATAAGTTAATAAAGAAAATTTGGCCTTGAATACCAAACGAAGAGTTTAGTCTCCCCCAAAAAAGAGTCTAATTAAGACCGTACAAAAAAATCCAAAAATGAACCCGTGAAAGCCATACAGAAAGTTTCACCCTAAACAAAAACAATTGAAAGTTTCATTTAAAAAAAAATGGCCCACGAAAGCCATACAAAGAGTTTCATCCAAAGAGAAAAGGTAAACGAAAACCGTACATAAAGTTTCACTCCAAAAAAATGGCCAGCGAGAACCGTACAAAAAGTTTCACTCCAAAACATCAGGGTTGAGAGCGGTGGGAGAAAGATTGTGGGGGAGTTTGTGGTTGGTGAGAGAGGTTATGGGAGAAAGATTGTGGGGGAGTCTGTGGTTGGTGAGAGAGGTTATGGAGGGTGGGTGAGGTTGTGTGGTGGGGTAGAGTTTGTGGATGGTAGGAGAGAGAGGTTGTGGGTGATAGGAGAGAGGTTGTGGATGGTTGGAGAAGTTATAAGGATGGCAGAGGCTGAAGACGGTAGGAAAGAGGTGACGGATAGTGGGAGAGGGGTTGTAGGTGGTGGGAGAGGGGTTGTAGGTGGTGGGAGAGGGGTTGTAGGTGGTGGGAGAGGGGTTGTAGGTGGTGGGAGAGGGGTTGTAGGTGGTGGAAGAGGGGTTGTAGGTGGTGGGAGAGGGGTTGTAGGTGGTGGGAGAGGGGTTGTAGGTGGTGGGAGAGGGGTTATAGGTGGTGGGAGATGGGTTGAGTGTGGTGGGAGAGGGGTTGTGGATGTTGGGAGAGGGGTTGTGGATGTTGGGAGAGGGGTTGAGTGTGATGGTAGAGGGGTTGTGGGTGGTGGGAGAGGGTTTGTAAGTGGTGGAAGAGGGGTTGTGGGTGGTGGAAGAGAGTTTGTGGGTGGTGGGAGAGGGGTTGTAGGTTGAGGTAGAGGTTGTGGAGGATGTAAGAGGTTTGTTAAGGGGACGTTGCGTGAACTCACAAGGCAGATGGCTGCAACTCTGTCAACGTTGCTGAGAGAAATCCTCATTACTCAGGCGTCAGTCATGTGGCTTGTTGTGGGTCAAGATTTTGGGTTAATATTCATCTAATCTGATGTAACTCTGAAAAAAAAAAAAACATTACTTTCATTCCGGTATTTGGTATTCCATCAATGTGTAGGAGGAGAAGCAAATAGCATCTCTTTCTAGAATGTTCAGAAATGAACGTCAAACAAAAATGAGGTGTGGGAGCAAATTGAAAAAAAAAAATAAAAGGACATTGGTAAAATCACTTAAACCTCTTCAGTCTAACAGGGAAGCATCTGCGATCGTCAACTTTTTAAGAGTCAACACCAAGGGAAAAAAGAATATATGATTTATTAAAGTCTTTCAGGAAATGATTGGTCAACTTCTAGTGGGTATATTTTAGTACCTCGTAATGACACTTCGTGTGTCTCTCTCCTCCCTCTCCCCCGCACAACACTGACCAAATATTGAGGATACACCACTTTGTGTCAGCCTCCACTGCTTCCATAACCTAACGTGAGTGGGGTTACCAGCCTCTTGACCCCCCCATCACAAGCCCACCATCAGACACGCATCCTTGGACCACTGAGGGGGGGAAAAAAAAAATAGAATATAAAGCCAAATCACGTTGATGGTAGAATCATCCGTAACATTCCCACACAAGAAACAAATCTCTTACGAATTATCTGTCACCATCTTTTCAACCTTCAGTCCACCCCCCCAAAAAAGTTAACATTTCAAAGGTTCCCAAGTTTTAATATGGAGTCCCCTGTGGTTCGGCTGGCGAGTCAGAGGAGTCATAACGGAACTCTTAACTCCGAACACCATCTCACCAATTTTTTATTCATCCCTTTCCTCCTTTTCCCCCGGTCTGGGCGTCCTCACCCCAGCAGGTAGCTCCTACATCACACACACACACACACACACACACACACACACACCAACCTCCTCCTCCTCCTCTCCCGCCGTCAACTTTGCAACCCCTCCTGAACTCAGGGCCAGATCATAGCTCGGGGTTATAGTGTCGTGATTATTATTTTTCTTGTTATTTCTTAAAAGTCTGTATCTATGTCTGACGATTCTTATTGTATCTTGTTTTATCGTAGCCGTATTTTTACACTGTAGAACCACATCCGATGGTCTTAATGTGACAACCTATTTATTTTTTGACTTGATCGTCCAAAAGAAAAACAAAATTGGCTGAATGTTATCTATCGTTTTTAAAGGTTCGCTAGGCCTTAGCCTGGCACTGGCCCTTGGTGATAGATGAGCCCCTTCCGCTTTCACCTTCTTTCTTTACTGGTAACGATATGATATGTGACAGTCTGAGGACCTGAAGCTCGAAACGCGGTGCGCAAGACTCACTCAATGTAACTTAACATTTATTTATGTTAACATAAATCTGTAGGCAAATTCTGCAGCCAGCTTGGAGTTGAATCAGTTTAGCTTATCTTGTTTCTATAAGTGAGACAACATTACATACATGTTAACCATGATATCAACGACAATTTATAAGTTTCTGTTGGTTTTACTTGCAGTTTATTGAAGGATGAATATTTTATGAAATTCTCCAGTGGTGAATTTGTATCATTCGTTGCTTAATGACGATTTGACTGTGATTAGATGTGTCGTATCATTGCTTCCTAAGATGTCTTGAAGTGTTCACCGGTTTGGTCTACGAGAGCAGCGGATTTTAAACATAGTCTGTAGTTTTTTTCTCTGAGAGATACGAAAAAGATTTTCTTTCATACGTACCTTCTCTGACAGTTCCTATGTTGGATGATGTACACATTTACTATAACTTCTACGTTGATTTAGAATCTTCGTCGATGTGTATTTCCTTTGTATGTGCATTTCGGGGAGGGACTACACCATATGTATCTTTTTATGAGTTAGATGATGTTGCGTGGGACCTGGGGGGCTCAGGCAAGAAATTCAAAACAAGATGGTTTGGAACAAGATGGCTTGACCTGGAGTGGTTCCCACACCCTCAGCATGAGACGATCGCTGCACTGGGCCGGAGACGACGTTGGAAAAGGTTCTTAACGATTTTCGGAGTAGGCCTATGGTGAACTGCGTTGTCAGGTAGGGCAAGGCTCTGCTGTAGCTCCAGGTTGATGTTTCCCAGGTCTTAATGCATCCTCTGGAAATCACGTTTAGTTTTTTGTCCTTAGTCTTTCATACGAATCCAGCTTGTGTCTGGTATTATGAGAGATGTAATGATGTAGCTTAAAGATACCTCAAGACCCCAAGGAACAGCGTCTTCGTTACTAAGAAGCATTGCACGGAATAATTAACAGGGGAAGCTAGTGTTGTGGGCAAGCAAGGGTCAGTATGATGATAATAAAGTAAAGTGGGGGATGTGGTCGGCGTCCCGCGGTGGTAGGCACCTCGGCCGCCCTTCCAACATTCATCACTGAGATACGACGCACAGGGCCTCAGCCCAGCGCCAGGAGGATTCCTTGCCGCTTTGATCTTTGCTACCGGTGTTGTGATGATCGTCTATTGATGATGTGTCGTTGGTTTAAACGATACCCACACAGACGTAGGCCCAGGGGCGGTGTGACAGGGCGAGGGGGAGGCCCAGTTAGCCTGCAGGTCTGGCCAGCCCCTTGGTCCAGCTAAGACGGGGGATCTGTGAGCGAAAGAAAATCAATAGAGCAACATGGCGCCGCCAGCCGGCCACTCACACCGTCCGCTTCTGGCTGACCGACGGCTGGCCGGCCAGTGGGTGTGGTGGTGCTTGTTGCTGACCTTCCCGCCGTTTGTAAAACTTATGAATGGCCTGCGACTGTGGTGTGTGGCCGGTGGGGGATCATCCTGCAGGTCTTGGAGTGCCGCCTTGGCCGCACGTGCAGGTGTGTATGTTGAGGGTAAAATGGATTAATGTGTGCGGTGTCGCAGCGGTGGTCGGGAGGAGCGGGTTGCCGATGGGAGGCGGGTGGGGTGGAAGGGGGAGGAGAGGTTGAGGTTAGGGAAGATGGCACTGAGCGGAATAAATTGAACACTTGCTGAAGTAAAGGTTTGTCGGGAGGAAGGGTCGAGTGGGCCACAGGGCAATGGATGTGGCAAGTCGGGAGAGATTTAACTACTGCTTGAAGTAAAGTTTGGTGGAGGTCAGAAGTTGGGGAAACTGTTAAAATGTGTAATAATTTTTTAGATCTGGTACCAAGGCTAAGGTTTGCAGAGAGGGAGCGGGGCAAGAGAAACTTGGAAACATAGAGTGAGGCATCTGTGCCTTGTTGGAAAGACTGATGGAATCACACTTGGCAGAGGTTTTTAAACACATGCAGACGGCGAGTGCACTAAAGGCCTGGCACAATCTTGAACAAAATTTCTCCCAAGCATACTAACATCCAATACAGGAATAACTTTATACATTATACAGGTTTATATTTGCTTATTGTAATGTGTAATTGTTGATATGAAATATTTGTTTAGAAAATACAATCCTATGTTTAACGTAGAACCCAACAGTGGAGGTAGATAGGAGTTTAGGAGCGACGCTGTGTTTTGTAAGAAAGGAGAAAACATGTGTACGTAGGCCACCCGTGGCTCCCGGCTTGATGCAGTAATTCAGTGAACACACATGAGGTATGGATAACTATCTCACGGAGGGTAACCTAACGTACATTGCTCGCTCGTAGGTTAGTGTCTGAAGATAGCAACACTAGCCAGCCATGATCTCCGATCCGTGAACGCTACCCGTGGTGACCTTTGACCTGAACGTTTCAAGTAAGGGCAAAAGGTGGGCCATTATACCGAAAGGCTGTACCTCCGTGTTCAGGGGTAAGGTTGGCAGAGTCCTTTCGTGTGTGTGTGTGTGTGTGTGTGTGTGTGTGTGGACTGCCCTGGCCATCCGAGACCCAGCGAACGTTGCCATGAATCTGCGATCTGCTAACCAGCTAACCGCCGGAGTGACCGAATCGCAGACCCCTGACCCTCGCGAGGTCGATAAGTGAGGGACGGGGGTCCGGGTGGGTGGCTAGGGTGGTGGACCAGGGCCTCTGCTGGGGGGGGGGGGGGGGGGGGGGGGGATGAAGGAGGAGGAGGAGGAGGGCGCCGGAGAGACTGACGAGCGCTGGCCAAGGACTCGCAGCAGCAGCATGGAGGAGAGGCTGAAAAGGCGGAGTAAACAGCGGTGAGAGAATGAGGGAGAGAGAGAGAGAGAGTGATGTACGAGGAGCAGTGGTGAGGAACATACGGGGTGGCGGGAGGGAACTCCGGAGAAATGGGAGGGGGAGGGAAAAAAAATATTCGAAAGTCGAGAGCCAGGGAGGTGCTGTGTATGGTGGACGGCTGGCCGGGCTGGGTGGTGATGAATGTGGAACACAAGAGTGAAGGAACGAGACAGGGAAGCAGACACGGAGCACCGCTGGCTGCCTGACCTCACCACACGCCATGTGACTGCTCCTCATCTGATGTACTACCTACCTACCTACCTACCTAACTTCCTACTTACTTACTTACCTACCTACAAACTTACCTACCTACAAACTTATCTACCTACCTACCTACATACTTACTTACTTACTTACTCACTTACTTGCTTACTTACTGACTGACTGACTGACTGACTTACTTACTTACTTACTTACCTACTCGGTATGGAACACTGTAATACCCCACGTAATTACAATGCTCATTACACGGTAAAGAAAGTGGATATGCGATAGTATGACTTGCTGGAAAAATATATATATATAGAGAGAGAGAGAGAGAGAGAGAGAGAGAGAGAGAGAGAGAGAGAGAGAGAGAGAGAGAGAGCAAGAGATCGATCAGCCAAGAACGTCAGGCCAGCTGAATAATCCCAAGTAAATTTGCATCTGGTGTAAGTTGGTCGGTGCGGCATTCATCCCTCCAGGATTTCAGATTATCGTCCTTATTATTGTTGGGTCTTTCAACGTGTGTCGAAAGTTTCATTCAGGGACGGTGCTTCATATCGAGGCCAGGCTGGTCAATGAACGAAGAGAAAAAATAGACAAAATTAAGAAGAGACAGACATACAGAAGGAGAAAAAGAATAATCAAGAACTTGAAATAGACATTAAGCTTAGGAGGCGAGTGGCTCTCTTGGTGGTGGCAGCAGCAGCAACGTCAGGAAAAAGAGGAGTTGGATTTTGTCATAATAGTACTGGGGTAATGATAACATCATTGCCATCACGTATTTAGGAAGAGCCTGCAGGTGATGCCGTCCGTGAAATGTCCTAAGAGAGAGAGAGAGAGAGAGAGAGAGAGAGAGAGAGAGAGAGAGAGAGAGAGAGCACCTACCTACGAATAACCTACGACGAAATAGGTCCCCGATAACACGAGAGAAAACCCCTACCTACCTACCTTACCTGCCTACCTTACCTACACAAAGCCCCTACCTACCTACCTACCCTACTTACCTACCTACCTACACAAAGCCCCGCCCTACCTACCTACCCTATCTACCTACCTACCTACCTACCTACACAAAGCCCCTACCTACCCTACCTACCTACCTACCTACCTACCTACCTACCTACCTACCTACCTACACAAAGCCCCTACCTACCCTACCTACCTACCTACCTACACAAAGCCCCCTACCTACCTACCTACCCTACTTACCTACCTACCTACCTACCTACACAAAGCCCCTACCTACCTACCTACCCACACAAAGCCCCCTACCTACCTACCTACACAAAGCCCTGACCTACCTACCTACCTACCCTACCTACCTACCTACCTACCTACCTACCTACACAAAGCCCCTACCTACCTACCTACCCACACAAAGCCCCCTACCTACCTACCTACACAAAGCCCTGACCTACCTACCTACCTACACTTGCGGTACCTACGATGGGAATTTTTTTTTTTTTGCCCACCATGACAGGTTGTAGCGTGTAGAGACAGAGTGAAAGGTCAATTACGCTCAAGATCAGCATATTAATCTCATTTCCGCGTTCATCGTTGGTATTGTTATGCAAAAGAGGTTGAAGAAGTGGGCCATGTATGGCGGTGAGCTGTCCTCCTCCTCCTCCCATATACACCAGCAGAGGCAGAGCTTCCCAGCGAGGTTGGCACACACACACACACACACACACACACACACACACACACACACACAGCGAGAAACAAATGAGTGCGAAAAGTGAACCTGTTATGACGCAGTAAAGGAAAATACGCAGCACCATGGAAATCTTTGAGGAAAATTGGCCCATGAAGGTAGAAAAAGTCTCATCACGCGAAAATTGAGAGTGAAAAATCGGACACAAAGTTTCATTCCAAAAACGTCGTGCACTGTCGTTCAAAAAAAAAAATAAAAGTTTCTCCCTTAAAAAGAAAAGACAAGTGAAAATCGTACAAATAAGTTAATAAAGAAAATTTGGCCTTGAATACCAAACGAAGAGTTTAGTCTCCCCCAAAAAAGAGTCTAATTAAGACCGTACAAAAAAATCCAAAAATGAACCCGTGAAAGCCATACAGAAAGTTTCACCCTAAACAAAAACAATTGAAAGTTTCATTTAAAAAAAAATGGCCCACGAAAGCCATACAAAGAGTTTCATCCAAAGAGAAAAGGTAAACGAAAACCGTACATAAAGTTTCACTCCAAAAAAATGGCCAGCGAGAACCGTACAAAAAGTTTCACTCCAAAACATCAGGGTTGAGAGCGGTGGGAGAAAGATTGTGGGGGAGTTTGTGGTTGGTGAGAGAGGTTATGGGAGAAAGATTGTGGGGGAGTCTGTGGTTGGTGAGAGAGGTTATGGAGGGTGGGTGAGGTTGTGTGGTGGGGTAGAGTTTGTGGATGGTAGGAGAGAGAGGTTGTGGGTGATAGGAGAGAGGTTGTGGATGGTTGGAGAAGTTATAAGGATGGCAGAGGCTGAAGACGGTAGGAAAGAGGTGACGGATAGTGGGAGAGGGGTTGTAGGTGGTGGGAGAGGGGTTGTAGGTGGTGGGAGAGGGGTTGTAGGTGGTGGGAGAGGGGTTGTAGGTGGTGGGAGAGGGGTTGTAGGTGGTGGAAGAGGGGTTGTAGGTGGTGGGAGAGGGGTTGTAGGTGGTGGGAGAGGGGTTGTAGGTGGTGGGAGAGGGGTTATAGGTGGTGGGAGATGGGTTGAGTGTGGTGGGAGAGGGGTTGTGGATGTTGGGAGAGGGGTTGTGGATGTTGGGAGAGGGGTTGAGTGTGATGGTAGAGGGGTTGTGGGTGGTGGGAGAGGGTTTGTAAGTGGTGGAAGAGGGGTTGTGGGTGGTGGAAGAGAGTTTGTGGGTGGTGGGAGAGGGGTTGTAGGTTGAGGTAGAGGTTGTGGAGGATGTAAGAGGTTTGTTAAGGGGACGTTGCGTGAACTCACAAGGCAGATGGCTGCAACTCTGTCAACGTTGCTGAGAGAAATCCTCATTACTCAGGCGTCAGTCATGTGGCTTGTTGTGGGTCAAGATTTTGGGTTAATATTCATCTAATCTGATGTAACTCTGAAAAAAAAAAAAACATTACTTTCATTCCGGTATTTGGTATTCCATCAATGTGTAGGAGGAGAAGCAAATAGCATCTCTTTCTAGAATGTTCAGAAATGAACGTCAAACAAAAATGAGGTGTGGGAGCAAATTGAAAAAAAAAAATAAAAGGACATTGGTAAAATCACTTAAACCTCTTCAGTCTAACAGGGAAGCATCTGCGATCGTCAACTTTTTAAGAGTCAACACCAAGGGAAAAAAGAATATATGATTTATTAAAGTCTTTCAGGAAATGATTGGTCAACTTCTAGTGGGTATATTTTAGTACCTCGTAATGACACTTCGTGTGTCTCTCTCCTCCCTCTCCCCCGCACAACACTGACCAAATATTGAGGATACACCACTTTGTGTCAGCCTCCACTGCTTCCATAACCTAACGTGAGTGGGGTTACCAGCCTCTTGACCCCCCCATCACAAGCCCACCATCAGACACGCATCCTTGGACCACTGAGGGGGGAAAAAAAAAATAGAATATAAAGCCAAATCACGTTGATGGTAGAATCATCCGTAACATTCCCACACAAGAAACAAATCTCTTACGAATTATCTGTCACCATCTTTTCAACCTTCAGTCCACCCCCCCAAAAAAGTTAACATTTCAAAGGTTCCCAAGTTTTAATATGGAGTCCCCTGTGGTTCGGCTGGCGAGTCAGAGGAGTCATAACGGAACTCTTAACTCCGAACACCATCTCACCAATTTTTTATTCATCCCTTTCCTCCTTTTCCCCCGGTCTGGGCGTCCTCACCCCAGCAGGTAGCTCCTACATCACACACACACACACACACACACACACACACACCAACCTCCTCCTCCTCCTCTCCCGCCGTCAACTTTGCAACCCCTCCTGAACTCAGGGCCAGATCATAGCTCGGGGTTATAGTGTCGTGATTATTATTTTTCTTGTTATTTCTTAAAAGTCTGTATCTATGTCTGACGATTCTTATTGTATCTTGTTTTATCGTAGCCGTATTTTTACACTGTAGAACCACATCCGATGGTCTTAATGTGACAACCTATTTATTTTTTGACTTGATCGTCCAAAAGAAAAACAAAATTGGCTGAATGTTATCTATCGTTTTTAAAGGTTCGCTAGGCCTTAGCCTGGCACTGGCCCTTGGTGATAGATGAGCCCCTTCCGCTTTCACCTTCTTTCTTTACTGGTAACGATATGATATGTGACAGTCTGAGGACCTGAAGCTCGAAACGCGGTGCGCAAGACTCACTCAATGTAACTTAACATTTATTTATGTTAACATAAATCTGTAGGCAAATTCTGCAGCCAGCTTGGAGTTGAATCAGTTTAGCTTATCTTGTTTCTATAAGTGAGACAACATTACATACATGTTAACCATGATATCAACGACAATTTATAAGTTTCTGTTGGTTTTACTTGCAGTTTATTGAAGGATGAATATTTTATGAAATTCTCCAGTGGTGAATTTGTATCATTCGTTGCTTAATGACGATTTGACTGTGATTAGATGTGTCGTATCATTGCTTCCTAAGATGTCTTGAAGTGTTCACCGGTTTGGTCTACGAGAGCAGCGGATTTTAAACATAGTCTGTAGTTTTTTTCTCTGAGAGATACGAAAAAGATTTTCTTTCATACGTACCTTCTCTGACAGTTCCTATGTTGGATGATGTACACATTTACTATAACTTCTACGTTGATTTAGAATCTTCGTCGATGTGTATTTCCTTTGTATGTGCATTTCGGGGAGGGACTACACCATATGTATCTTTTTATGAGTTAGATGATGTTGCGTGGGACCTGGGGGGCTCAGGCAAGAAATTCAAAACAAGATGGTTTGGAACAAGATGGCTTGACCTGGAGTGGTTCCCACACCCTCAGCATGAGACGATCGCTGCACTGGGCCGGAGACGACGTTGGAAAAGGTTCTTAACGATTTTCGGAGTAGGCCTATGGTGAACTGCGTTGTCAGGTAGGGCAAGGCTCTGCTGTAGCTCCAGGTTGATGTTTCCCAGGTCTTAATGCATCCTCTGGAAATCACGTTTAGTTTTTTGTCCTTAGTCTTTCATACGAATCCAGCTTGTGTCTGGTATTATGAGAGATGTAATGATGTAGCTTAAAGATACCTCAAGACCCCAAGGAACAGCGTCTTCGTTACTAAGAAGCATTGCACGGAATAATTAACAGGGGAAGCTAGTGTTGTGGGCAAGCAAGGGTCAGTATGATGATAATAAAGTAAAGTGGGGGATGTGGTCGGCGTCCCGCGGTGGTAGGCACCTCGGCCGCCCTTCCAACATTCATCACTGAGATACGACGCACAGGGCCTCAGCCCAGCGCCAGGAGGATTCCTTGCCGCTTTGATCTTTGCTACCGGTGTTGTGATGATCGTCTATTGATGATGTGTCGTTGGTTTAAACGATACCCACACAGACGTAGGCCCAGGGGCGGTGTGACAGGGCGAGGGGGAGGCCCAGTTAGCCTGCAGGTCTGGCCAGCCCCTTGGTCCAGCTAAGACGGGGGATCTGTGAGCGAAAGAAAATCAATAGAGCAACATGGCGCCGCCAGCCGGCCACTCACACCGTCCGCTTCTGGCTGACCGACGGCTGGCCGGCCAGTGGGTGTGGTGGTGCTTGTTGCTGACCTTCCCGCCGTTTGTAAAACTTATGAATGGCCTGCGACTGTGGTGTGTGGCCGGTGGGGGATCATCCTGCAGGTCTTGGAGTGCCGCCTTGGCCGCACGTGCAGGTGTGTATGTTGAGGGTAAAATGGATTAATGTGTGCGGTGTCGCAGCGGTGGTCGGGAGGAGCGGGTTGCCGATGGGAGGCGGGTGGGGTGGAAGGGGGAGGAGAGGTTGAGGTTAGGGAAGATGGCACTGAGCGGAATAAATTGAACACTTGCTGAAGTAAAGGTTTGTCGGGAGGAAGGGTCGAGTGGGCCACAGGGCAATGGATGTGGCAAGTCGGGAGAGATTTAACTACTGCTTGAAGTAAAGTTTGGTGGAGGTCAGAAGTTGGGGAAACTGTTAAAATGTGTAATAATTTTTTAGATCTGGTACCAAGGCTAAGGTTTGCAGAGAGGGAGCGGGGCAAGAGAAACTTGGAAACATAGAGTGAGGCATCTGTGCCTTGTTGGAAAGACTGATGGAATCACACTTGGCAGAGGTTTTTAAACACATGCAGACGGCGAGTGCACTAAAGGCCTGGCACAATCTTGAACAAAATTTCTCCCAAGCATACTAACATCCAATACAGGAATAACTTTATACATTATACAGGTTTATATTTGCTTATTGTAATGTGTAATTGTTGATATGAAATATTTGTTTAGAAAATACAATCCTATGTTTAACGTAGAACCCAACAGTGGAGGTAGATAGGAGTTTAGGAGCGACGCTGTGTTTTGTAAGAAAGGAGAAAACATGTGTACGTAGGCCACCCGTGGCTCCCGGCTTGATGCAGTAATTCAGTGAACACACATGAGGTATGGATAACTATCTCACGGAGGGTAACCTAACGTACATTGCTCGCTCGTAGGTTAGTGTCTGAAGATAGCAACACTAGCCAGCCATGATCTCCGATCCGTGAACGCTACCCGTGGTGACCTTTGACCTGAACGTTTCAAGTAAGGGCAAAAGGTGGGCCATTATACCGAAAGGCTGTACCTCCGTGTTCAGGGGTAAGGTTGGCAGAGTCCTTTCCCATGCAAGCCAAAGCGATCAGCGTATGGCGTGGGAAACCCTCATAATGAGACAGGAGGTTAGCTGATCCTCGCCAGTGGAACGTATCGTTCAGAGCTGAGCATTTTGAATGCAAAGGCAATCAGATAGTGGAGGCCTGGGGGTAACATGCTAAGTGCATGCTTTCATACAACGAGACGGTGGCGCTGGACGTTAGATTAGTTCGAATAGAAAGAATAAGATCTTGTATTGCAGGTCATTACATGTGTTCAGATGTTGAGCACGCACGTGTGAATGTGTTTTGTGTGTGTGTGTGTGTGTGTGTGTGTGTGTGTGTGTGTGTGAGGTCATATTGTTGATGTGGTTGAGGGGATTTGTATGTGGGTGCATCACTGTGAGGAACAGACAGTGCTTGTACGTATGTGCGCAAGGCCTGTGGATAAAAAGGGGGACACATATTGCTACGCAGGCTAGCCTAGTGTGGTTGATTGCCTGGCCGCCACAGGGCACGAGTGTTGTGAGTTCCTGGTTGCTAAGCACGCCAGACGCCAGTGATAGCATCACGTAATCAGGTTCTTGTATTGCATCATCTTTTTTAATGAGGGTGTTGAGAATGACCAGCCTGTAAATTACGTACCCGCCTTCGGCTAGTGCCTCCAAACTGAAATTTCTACGTTCGATAATTATTGTTAAATTGTTTTACTTTGTAACAAAGGACGAATGATGTCTGATAATGAATACACACGTAACCTACAGATTACAGTAAATTAAAACAGATGAAAAAGTATATATTTCAAATGAAAGTATGGTAAATTGGAGACAATCAAATTTGATTCGATTATAAAGTTATAATTAGATGTGCGGAGTTAGGCTATCGTTCCCCCCAAACTAAAGCAGAGAGGAACATTATCTATTCCCAACATACCAGACGAGGAAAAATTTAATAAATGGAAGAAAATCCTATTAACTATTTGGCAGGGTTCCTTCCCTTAACAGACAATAGATATTCATTACTGTTTATGGACTGTGACGAATTTCCAAGTCTCAGAACGCTAGAATTACCTCTGGCTCAAAATGTCCCAAGCAGTACAACAATTAAGTGTCGAACACAAGTTTAGCCACCTAGATGCTACGAACCAATCATGGCCATGATGGTTAAGGACGGTTTCCATAGTTTAACTCCTTCATAAGTAAGGCAACACAGCTCTTACTCCATGGTGACCAGTCAGTCAGCTGCGTCTTTTGGAATCCGCTGGTGCTTACACGAGGTAACAGCAATTGACACACCACACGAACACCAAAGACAAATTTGAAAGATCTCAGTGGAGAACAGTTGGCTGGGTTGGTTATTCAGCCAGGCAGATCTCTCAGGGTCCTCAAGGTCCTCAAGGTCAAATTATAACTACCGGTCGAAACCTCGTTAACATCTGATTTAGTTGTGTTACAAGAAAGTTAAGACTGTATATACTCTCACTAAGTTTATGGTCCATGTCTTATGCATCACAGTGGATCGTATGGGAGACGTGGGGAGTTAATTCACATGGTCTAGGCGGGATTGGACTACGATGCTTTGGACATTGGATAACTGGCAGTAAACAAAGAGTGGTTTAGACGTACCAAGTGGTGTACCACAAGGGTCAGTCTTGGGGCAGTTTTTTTTTTCTCATAGATGTAAATGATACTGATAATAGGCTGTAATGTAAGATATAAAAACTAGGTTTGTCTTCGACTGGATTTTTTTAACATGTATTTTTTTCTTCACAGGGTTGTTAACTTATCGATTACATTTGTATTATGGTAGTAAAAAGAGTACCAGAGATGTCTAAGGATATCTTGATAAATATTTCGCTTCAAAACCTCGACTGACATTGTTTGTGCCTCCTTTTAATTCTATGAAAAAGTTTACAAGAATTTTGAAATAAAATCTGTGTATCTTTCTATTCTTCCCACATTGATCCATGATTATCTGTTCTCTTCCATTACCACAAACAGTCTGTTTTTCACTGAATTCATTTGTATTTGTATTCATAACTGAGTCAGTAACGGTATTTCAATAAATCACTCTTGATTTAGAATACTCATTACTGACCATTCTGCTCGAAAGTGTAGAATGAAAACAGAACATCTGGTTAAAGTTATAGAATTCAAAACACAATGATAAACCAAAGTACATATGAGAACAAAGTTTAACATCCGTGGCTATGCTTCATTATTTGATCATTCTTTCCATAGAGGGAAGATCATAAGACCAAACTGATACATTGATGAAGTATAGTTTTACGGTAGGAATAAGATACGTGATTTTGTTGCTGATGATACACGTCTCACTATGTTGTTGGTAGGAGGTAGTTTGGCGCCTTGCTGTCTGACTGAGTGCGGCACGTTGAATTTAGTGACAAGTTAGTACAAAAGGTACATAAATGTCAGTCAGATTATGTAGTGAAACGAGAAATAGATTGAAATTGCAGTTACAAGTGATAATGCCATGACACGACTCACAGTACAGTCCTCTGTTTTTTAGGGTCATTATTTGAATAGTATAGTCCATTCCCTTATAGGAACAGCGTGTCGTGGATACGGTTGGCTGGTTACTTGGGATTTAGGCCTATAAACTGCCAGGGTCTTAATGTTATAGTCGTCAGGCTTCATCCACCAACCGAAAAATCTTGAGCATCATCATCAGGTATTGAATATAAATCTAATACCTCTTACAGTGGTATTGTGCATATGGCCCTTACATGCATAGTGTTGGATACTTCTCAGTTCTTTACGCGGGTTTGGGGGAAAGGATTGAAGGATAAGCACTAAGCACACGATATTTAGTTTTGCTGTTGGCTTGCCAGTAAGTACCTCAAGCACTGTGATGACCCTTTCTGAATTACCGGGAGAGAGTTATACACTCTTGCCTTGTCTCTAGGTGTGTGTGTGTGTAGTACCCTGTATCAGCTTTATGTCATAATATACAAATACTATATCTCGTGTGTGTGTGTGTGTGTGTGTGTGTGTGTGTGTGTGTGTGTGTGTGTGTGTGTGTGTGTAGTACCCTGTATCAGCTGTATGTCATAACGTACACATACACATCTCACTTTGCGCCAGATACTCATTCTTCAACCACAGCCCCAACTGGAAGGATAGACGAACTAGGTTGGCTGTGAGCTGGCCGCCCCGTCAGGGATTCGAATCCTGGGCCGTTAGATTGATGGGTAACGTGTACGTATTGCTGAGGCTAGGAAGAGCGAGCGGGTCAGTGGTTCCCCCAGCTGAGCGTGACCGTACGGAGCCACACCATTTGGTAGTTCAGTTGGGATCGGTGTTTATATTCTATGGCGTACAACTTAGTCTCTGTTTACATGACAACATGACACATGTATTTTGTGTTGGAGTGAACGGGCGAGGTGTGGGATGAATGGATGAGGATGGTGCTGGTGTGGGATGATGAGAGGGTGAGGATGGTGGTGTTGGATGAATGGATGAGGATAGTGCTGGTGTGGGATGAGAGGGTGAGGATGGTGGTGTTGGATGAGTGGATGAGGATAGTGCTGGTGTGGGATGAGAGGGTGAGGATGGTGTTGTTGGATGAGTGGATGAGGATAGTGCTGGTGTGGGATGAGAGGGTGAGGATGGTGTTGTTGGATGAGTGGATGAGGATAGTGCTGGTGTGGGATGAGAGGGTGAGGATGGTGGTGGTGGATGAATGGATGAGGATAGTGCTGGTGTGGGATGAGAGGGTGAGGATGGTGGTGGTGGATGAATGGATGAGGATGGTGCTGGTGTGGGATGAGAGGGTGAGGATGGTGTTGTTGGATGAATGGATGAGGATGGTGCTGGTGTGGGATGAGAGGGTGAGGATGGTGTTGTTGGATGAGTGGATGAGGATAGTGCTGGTGTGGGATGAGAGGGTGAGGATGGTGGTGGTGGATGAATGGATGAGGATAGTGCTGGTGTGGGATGAGAGGGTGAGGATGGTGGTGGTGGATGAATGGATGAGGATGGTGCTGGTGTGGGATGAGAGGGTGAGGATGGTGTTGTTGGATGAGTGGATGAGGATAGTGCTGGTGTGGGATGAGAGGGTGAGGATGGTGGTGGTGGATGAATGGATGAGGATGGTTGTGATGTTGGTCATGATGGTGTGGGTAGCGGTGGTGGTAGTGGTAGGGACGAGTGGTTGGTGGTGTGGTTGGTGATGGTGGTGTAGGATAGTGGGTGGTTGTGGTGGTGGGGATGAGTGGGTGATGGTGGTGGGGATGATGATGAGTAGGTGGTGGTTGAGTGAGTGGTTTAGGTTGTGATGAGTGGGTAGTGGTGGTGGTGATGAGTAGGTGGTGGCGGTGATGAGTGGGTGGTGGTGGTGATGAGTGGGTGGTGGTGGTGATGAGTAGGTGGTGGTGGTGATGAGTGGATGGTGGTGGTGATGAGTGGATGATGGTGGATGGTGGTAGTGTTGGTGGTGGGGATGCTAGCCGTGGCAGGAACGTTAGAGGAGAAACGTTACAAGTTTCTTTATTGCACCGTTGATGCCGCCTCGGGTCTTACTCTGTCTTCAGATTTTCTGTGCTCGCCACAAGAATGCAGGCAATGCATTTATATTTCCTTATTAGCCGCACCTCAAGTCCACGCTGTTATTTTCAAAATAAAATATGGAATATGGTTATCTATAGCAAGTGAAAATATATAAAAAAGATAAGAATTGTTTCCATTGGGAAAAGTCACAGTCCTTTAGTGCATTGTTACTTTTCCAGAAACTGAATCTTACACTCTGGAGACACGAGGGAAATAAGGAGTGAGGTTGTAGACGCCGTAGCCAACCAGTGACGGATTTATTTACAGTCAGATGCGCGAGTGTCGTGTAGGAACACCAAGTAAGGTTCTGGCGACCCCAGAGGAGAGAGCGCCTATCTAATTTGTGCGGCTGAGGTGATGATGAATACAATGAGGAAGATTGTGGGTAATGCAGCAAGTTAAGGTGATATGAATCAGTAAACACATCTGCCACATGTTGATGGTTATTTACATTGATATTTCCAATTATTTATCCCTAGGGATAGGAGAGAAAGAATACTTCCCACGTATTCCCTGCGTGTCGTAGAAGGTGACTAAAAGGGGAGGGAGCAGGGGGCTGGAAATCCTCCCCTCTCGTTTTCTTTTTTCTAATTTTCCAAAAGAAGGAACAGAGAAGGGGGCCAGGTGAAGATATTCCCTCAAAGGCCCAGT
This sequence comes from Panulirus ornatus, assembly GCF_036320965.1. Lineage (NCBI taxonomy): Eukaryota > Metazoa > Arthropoda > Malacostraca > Decapoda > Palinuridae > Panulirus > Panulirus ornatus. The sequence continues at coordinate 15,159,933 of NC_092260.1, read as the reverse complement.
CCTCTGTTCTTAACGCTACCTCGCTAATGGCAACTAGTATGGAAAAAGATTTCCAATGATTATGCCGTACTAAACCGAGAACTTGTAACGTCATTCAACATACCACTACATCGCTCGCTACCTGGATGAAATCACGACACTCCCAGTGCCGCGCCAGACACGCTATGACGTGTGACCTCGACTAACCTCTTAATCCTCGGGGGGGGGGGGGGGGGGGGATGGACAGTGGCAAGGAGCTTAGTGGCCCACGCCTTACGCTCTGGGTCACCTCACTGGGGGTCATACCGTCTCTCCAGCAGACGTGAGGTCAGAGGTTGCGACTTTCGACCTGGACGACAGTAGCACCGAATTCTTCCCGTCTCCAGCTAATCAACGAGTGTGTACCGCCTCCTCTTGTCTACAGGTTTGTTGTACACTTCCTAAGGGGCAGCATTCATCTGCTGGTACCGCTTTTTTGTTCCCCTCACTGACCACGTGCAGGCAGGGAGGCCTGGGCTGGCCAGAGACAAAACTCGCGATGTCCGCCACCCAGTTCAGTGAGGTAGTCCAAGGTTCAGTCAGAGACACACAAGAACGCAGCCTACGCCTTGACATCGCCGGTCGTCACATTCTCTGACTCAGGGAGTCGCTAGTGGCTGCCGTACCGTCAGTGGGAAGGCCCACCAATGTGACTCCTGACTTTTCGCCACCTTGGTCGGTCTCTTCGGTACCTCATCCCTGACGGTGACCACGGGCCAGACTCACGTGGGACATCGCCACTGCTCATCTCGAGAGGCATATTGAAGTATGGGACCTGTGGCCACGTCCGCGGCGCTCCCGCAGCACAGGAAGAAATGAAAGCCGCCCCTTTGTCCTCAAGGACTGTGTGCGGCACCTGCCACATCTCACCCCTGCAAAGGTCCAGGTAAAGTCGTCAGCCAACATACCTCTCACAGAACTCCTGCCTCAACCCTTGCAACCACACAAGCACCACGGGAATCCTGCTACACATCACCCAACCTTATTTCACCTCAACTTACCAATCACCCATCACCAGGTGAACCAACGCATCATTCTTATGCTTATTCCAGTAAAACATCGTAACTCTTGCTCTTCCGTCCCTTAGAAATCACATAAGAACTCCCTGTGTTCCAGCACATATCCAACTGCATCTGAAACCTGCTGCTTTACCCTCTTGTCTCTGTATTAACTCCAGCAGCGCCTACGTGATTCCCACATCCTCCTTTGCAGACGAGGGCCTCTGTGGGACGTGTTCAAAGCCGTCTGCTACCGTATTTCTCACAGGATCTCGGTTACGTCTCTCCTCCCTGTAGTAACCGCCCCACGTCCGCCCCAATGGTAACACAGTGACAAAATTTCGATAGCCGCTCCTCTCATCAGCTGCAGAACCTCGAGACGTTAGCACGTCACCTCTCCTTCAGCTGCTCCGCAAAGCCACACACAACGACCTTGCAGGACTTGCACCTCAAGACCCTCCAAGTGATCATCTCGAAGAACGGAAAAGGAAAAGGACGGCGGGAAGGAAAGCTGTGTAGTGTTATATGACATGACGCATCGTCTCTACTGTCTGTGTGGGTGATGAAAATCCACACAACTCGGCGACAGACAAGTTATGACCTGTGACCTCACCTGACCTCTCAACCCCCGAGGGGAACAGCAGTGAGGAGCTTAAAGGCCCACGCCTTACGATGTTGCTGACCTCACGAGGGTCATACAGTCTTACTAGCACAAGTAAATCCAGACCTTACGAACTTCGACCCCACTGATAATAGTTCTGCCTTCTTGTCGCTTGCCAATCAGCGATATTATACCGCCTCCTTACTCTCTCCACCCATTTACAAGCTTTTACAATTCCCAGGGGACCGTCTGTATCTACTCGGGACTCCATCTTTTCTATCTTGAGCACCCTCGGGGATAGCATGTCCTCAAATAAGTACAGCGACGGCCTCCACCCCAGTTAGTCAAGCAGCCCCTGCTGGCTCAGGGACACACAAGAACGTAGACAGCGCTCTGTAGTCTTCAGCCATCACGCTCTGTATCATGGAAGTCCTGTCTTCCCCTTTTTACCGGCAGGGCTCTGTTGTGCTTCATCTCCCACGATCCCCCTTCAGCAGGACTCACGTGGGACATCGCCAACGCTTGATTAGAAAAGCAGCCTGAACTACCGAAGGGCCACGCCCTCTTGCAGGACAGAGGACCGTGGCACGCTCCACCACTGACCCCCTTTGCAAGAAGTTCCACTAAGGGTCATCAACCACACATTTCTTCGCCAGAACTCCCGCCTCACCTCCTGCCCCTACGGGAAGCCTGTATGCATCTCGCCCTACCTCATTTAGACTCGTCCTTTTACCATAATCATCGACCAGGTTTACCGGCTCATCACCTCTGTACTTAACACACTTTAAGTCCATCGCCAGTCACACAACAAGACCTTAAGACATACTTAAGTCCACCTAAAGATTCTTATACATTTTCATGTACTTTTTCCTCTGTAAGCTCAAGAAAGATCGTTACATTGCTAGTATATGTAATATGGATAAAAGAAGCTGTTCAGCTTTTCAACAACATGAACAAAATATAATCCCTGTGAAGGTTTGGACTACAGCTACATTATATTAAATAATACTCAATAGTAATTCTTTGTTTTTTGTGTGTGTGTGTGTGCGTGTGTGTGTGTGTGTGTGTGTGTAATATAAATGACAACTTATTAATCGATAGCCAGTAAATCGCTTCCAGCAACATACATATATCCAATCTGTAAGTTCCTGGAGGAACTGATTATCGATCGTGAGGTTTCCTTCGGCCTCACACACACACACACACACACACACACACACACACACACACACACACACGTTGAGGCTACCCAGACGTTGATCCATACGTCAGTTCTATTTCAATACTTTATTCCTTGATAGAGGAACGGGATCCTAGTGCTGTCACTAGGTGCCCCTGCTGGCTGAAGTGTACCACAAAACTGAATCTGAATTTTTGTCATGCAAACAGATTGGTTGGGGTGAGGGGAAGGTGGTGGCTGTGACCGAGGCTGAGACACATACTGCTGACTGTGTTACAACGGGAGCGAACCCAACCTCATAGTAACCCTTTTCACGTGGTCTGGAGGTACTAGGCTCAGCACAAGTCATTGTTAACATAACAAACCGATTTCTGTACATACGATTCCTTATTTCGTGGTAATGCAACGTAGTGTTATGCTGCTTAATGATCAATAGAATCAGACTAATAACACGTCCAGGGGAATACGACGATTTCACTGTTCCTCCTGAAGGAAATTTACTTGATAATAAATATTGCTGGAATGTTGCTGCTTGACCTACGCTGCAAGGCCATTGATCACGCTCGGATGATTACTGTTATTTTCACTGACAGGGAGTTTAGTAATGGTCATGGCGGCTCACATCCTTCTGCTGCCCTCCAGCCTCAGTTCGCCGCCGACTTGGTGGGCATCTCGGGAGTCGAGCCACAACGTCAGCCCACGCGGGGATCGACTCACGTGTGGCAGACTGGGTGAGGGAGGGTGGGATGCCACCTTAGCCACGGCGGAACTGATTTCTTTTTTAACAGCTTCGCATTTGTGGTATGATCAAGCACCGCTTCAGACTAGGTCTCGTCCCACGTCACCTGCTCAGACTGTGGCATCCGTCTGAGGACCTTTCGTTTTGGATCTCACAACAGAGACAACGTAGAGGAGGCCTTCGTCTTGGGCAGGTGTGCCATGGTCAGCCATGTCGTCGATGTGGTTCAGGTGGACGATTCTATATACTGTTGCATGATTAACGGAAATCAGTACAATGTATTGCTTGCTGGCTTATGAAATTTTTTTTTAGACAAATATGGTAACCGAGAGAGGTTTGAGATTCCAAAAACAAATTACAAAATTGTGTGAAGTCTTGTGGCTTTCCGGTCATGTGTGTAAACAATGAGACATCGTCTGTGTGTTGGCTTTACAAGTGATGTGTGTCCCATGTTCATGTTTGTACCTCGAGACTCGCATTACTTGAGATGATTTTGTAAATCGATTTCGTATTGACATTCTTCGATTGATGACGATATTAATCTTAAATTACGTAAGGTTGCGCACAACACAGCTTTTTTGTTTTTTCATTCGGTAGTTTTCGAGTACGTAAGATACGAGGAAAGAAATGTACAAAGATTGAAATTATGGGTGAAGGATCCACGTGTGAGTGTGAGGATACATTGCTCCCTAACCTTCCCTCCCTCCACTTTTCTTGGTCATCGCACTCCCAGGAACCCTCCAAGAAAGGACTCCCAAAGTCTGCCCCCATCTCCTAGAACCCGCTCCTCCACTCCGTAATTAAGAAGGATATTCATAGCTTTATCTCCAGCCTCCTGGGTCTGGACACCGTCTACCGCATCATGATAATCTTCTGACGTACGATATTGTCATCATCAGTCCTGGTGGCTTGTGTCCTCGTCCTCAAGTGTTGATTCATGCGGTCATCATACATTCAGGGAGTGAGTGTATGGACTTAAGTTGTATATGGAACTCTTAAAGAGTGTTCTATATATATTTTTTTAATGATTGATGGTTATAACTTGACGTTGATAGCCTTAATGACCTTGGCGATGGATAGGCCTATAGCCCCAATAACCAACGAACCAGTTTTTTGGTACATGATATGTTTGATGAATGGTATGGATTCAGGTCTAATGACTTGATAGCCAAGAAATCCGATGATATGCATTTATACATAATGCTTCCTACGTGAAAATCAAGATGGTTCTATGTCGTAATGTTTTTGTTCAAGTGTAAACTATTTTTTTTTTAGCGTTCTGAGCAGTCTTGACTTGATAACTCTCAGTTCCAGCAAGACATAAACATTTGCACTACCCAGTTTGGTCGTTCACTTGAAATGCTAGAAATTCTTACGTTCTATGCTGGACCCACTGTACAGAGAAGACTTCGTTTAGGAATAAGAAGCTTCAGCGGTCACACTGAATTCTATTACGTTGTCGTACCTAGACTGGAAGTCGTGCACGGTTTAGTGTATTTTGAATTGGAATGTTGCAGACGACCCGGCTGATCAGTGGCAATCACATTTCTTACATGGCTGGAGGGGCATGTTGAAGACTGGTTGCATGGCTATCAGTCAACAGTCATGAAGAGGAGATAGTTAGAACCTCACAGGGAAAACATTTGGTGTATTTTACACGCCATAAGGTGGACATATCATGTAAGGGAGCAGTAGGTTATGCTACGTTAGATTCGACTTTCATTCGCTGAAATAGAAAATGGAGTCAACTTTCACTTCATGTGACTATTTTTGTGTGTGTGTTTACCATCTGTCTTACGATTCCTTGCTTCGTGACCAGTTCATGTCCGCAGTCATCAAACCTAACTAGTGACATACACTGCCCACTGAGATGGCTCTTTTCATGACATGATTAGATAAGTAGTAAGATGCATTATGTGTAATACGTTGTCAGGTTTCCCTATAGCCAGTTATTGATCAGAGCACAAAAGTAAATATTCATGAATCAAATTATGCCTCAAGTGCTGTAGCAAACCTCAGTTTTAATTTTGAAGGACAAAAAAATCTGACGTGTAGAATCAGTTCGAATTCTGTTGATCCATGATTTTCATAGAACATGTTTACATGATGATAGGTGTGTCCCACGTAAAGCTTTTCAAAAGTTTTTCGAGTGGTGGTTGACGGAATTAACGACCTGTGCATTTGATAGGTCTAAAGTTCAGTTGACAAAGTGGCCGTATTTCTCTCTGGCTACGACCGTGTCTGTTGTACACAACCACAAACCCACCCACATCCCACCACAAAGGTTCGTCATCTTCCGTGGAAGTCAGCGTCAGGAGCCACGTACCAGTTCCTGCTCCCCAGCCACCCACTCTGTTACGCTCCGGCATAACTTGACAACACGACTTTCCCATGATTAATGTGGTGTTCATAATGGAAGTTTGTGGTACGGATACAGGCACCATGAGCATTTAACAGCCCAACAACCCTTTATATCCAGCGTCTTGCATGTGCATGTTCACTGATGTCCTTCCATTCAGCACTTGTATTTGAAGACACGACCGGAGTTGGCTACCAGACCATGATCCTTCCCTGACACATCCATTCCTCACCTGGCAATATTGTGTTTCATGTAGTAAGCAATGTGCGGGCTTATATATTTCTACATGATATACTAATGGAAAAAGAAATCGCGGTATAATATTAGTTTGTCCGCGAGAGTGAATGAAAGATATTATGGATGAGTTCCTTGTAACTGGCAGGCTGGTCAAGACTTGAGTAACATTTGATCTGAGGACTTTGTTATGAGCCGTCGTAACCAAAGACACGTACAGAGACCTTAAAGCCAGATATCCTCTGTGTTAACCTAACCAACCCTGTTAGTCTTACTCATGGCATACATAGCCTGGTGACCTCTACTATCAACAGCATGATAACCTCGTTCGAGGTTATCCTTAGCCAGTTAACCTCACAAAGTGCCTTTACAACGATAGCTTCAGTAAAAACCTCATATTCCAAATGTCATACATTAGAGCAAGGTAACTTTTGTACCGTCCTTGCAAGGTTTAGCCTAGTATTGTGGCAAGATAATCACCTGATTATGGCCCTCCACACTCAAGCAGCACCACTACAAACCCTCCACTTAAATCCAAAGATCACCACCTTAAGTCATCCGAGTCCAAGAAACATGACTACAAGACCGAATCATGGAGTATTACCACAGGCCCTCGTCATGTAACATCAGGAAGGGAACACATCAAGGAGGCTTACCAGGGGACATCCAGTACTAGAAAACCTCATCACGACCACATACGACGACCAGGTGACCTCTCGTCACGACCACACACGACCAGTTAACCTCACTCGTCACGACCACACACGACCAGTTAACCTCACTCATCACGACCACATACGACGACCAGTTGACCTCTCGTCACGACCGCACACGGCCAGTTAACCTCACTCATCACGACCACATACGACGACCAGTTAACCTCACTCATCACGACCACATACGACGACCAGTTGACCTCTCGTCACGACCACACACGACCAGTTAACCTCACTCATCACGACCACATACGACGACCAGTTAACCTCACTCATCACGACCACATACGACGACCAGTTAACCTCATTCATCACAACATAAAACCAGTTTACCTCACTCATCACGACCAGTTAACCTCACTCATCACGACCACGTAAGACCAGTTTACCTGACTCATCACGACCACGCACAACCAGTTGACCTCGCTGTGTGTATGATCACCTGCCAGGCAGCCTCGCACCAACCATCATCCTTCTTCACACACACACACACACACACACACACACACACACACTGATTGCTTGTCCTCATATTCAACTGCTTCAGTAGTATGGCATGAGCTTTGGGAAGGATGACCCTAGCCGTCAAGGGTCAGGTCAGACCATCGTACCCATGGGCCATACCGTCGTGCTCAAGGGGTCATTTTCATTGATTCAACGACATCTTCGCCTGCTTTGCATGACGCTCATGTGCATTTTTACAGCATGAAGCATGAGTCATGTGCTTGCAGGCAGAGCCACTCTCTCTTCATCCACATCATATTTGTAAATGGTATACGAACCTTTATCCTTCGGCTGCCAAATATCTCAACCTTGGAAATAGAGCGTAACAGAAACAACTTCTTCCATTGGTTTCCTCATTTGGCTCTATTGGCTAGTCAGTGTGATCAGAATACGTAGATGAATCATCAGTTTTAACATTCATTAGTATTCAAAGTTTTTACAGTTAATAATAACGTCATTAAAAGAGTTGAGCAACACCAGGTATATCTTTTTTTTTCTTCAATAATTTGAATCGTCTCGATTGCTCTGTGTCTGTGAGATAAAACAGATGCTTTCCAAAGGCAGTCGGCCATATCCCCCAGGCTTGCAGTATGCCCCTACCTGGCAGCGACCATTTGCCCGGACCCCTAGGTGTCGGAACCCAGCCGCCATGCTCGGCAATTATGAGGAAGGAGTTGGTGTAGGTTGGAATCACCGTTGGCAGGCTCAGGAACTATCATCGCTGACGTTGCTTTGTTCAACGTTCACCAGTCTCTGCTCCGCTCTCCGTTACGCTCGTGTTTATGCTCCCTTGTCACACTCTTTGATTATGCTGCCAGTCACACCATTGGCTGTGCCTCCTGTCACAAACTAAGTTATACCTTTCGTCACACTCCTGGTGGTGTCCCTAGTCATATTCTTGGTTATGTAACTTGTCACATGTGAGTGGCTTTTCGTCACGCCCTTGTCACAGCATCTGACATCAGTGAATTTGTACACCTAGAATCAGATGTACTTTTCCCTAGTAGACGCCGAGCGAAAGAGCAACATCATATATCCAACACAATGAGGCATAAGGATCAGGCTATAGGTGTAGACCATGGTATCATACCAAGTTTCGTCCCGTCATGCTCAAGGAAACCGTCATGCTCGAAACTAGTTTTTTGAGATCCGTGTTTATTGTCTTTAATACAGCACACACACACACACACACACACACACACACACACACGTGTGTGTGTGTGTGTGTCTTGGCGTTGCTATATGGTAGCTTAGGGGTTGGAGCTTTGGGTGTATGAACGTAATAAAGGAAATTAGGAGTTTGTTGACTTTAAGGAAAGGAAAAGACAAGTATTGTTGACGACGTAGAGCTCTGGGCTCAGATAGAGTGCATCATTGTTTTCTATATTTCCATCACTTGTGTTATTTTGTTCGACTTGAATAACATATCTGTTGTTCTCTTAGGTTATGCCGTGTCGTGTGCGTTCTTGACGTTGTTGTGTTTGTGTTGTGAGGAGAGGGGCCTGTTCGTTGGCTCCTTGTGTAAGTCGCTCATCATATGTAGGATCATCAAACCGATTTACTATGGAGAGTAGGAACGGGAGAGTTATACATAGCATGATTTCAATGATGGAAAAAGTCATACTGCAAAATACGAGCCAGCGAGATTGATATAAAGTCAGAGACAGGATGACTTGGAGGATGAGCAAGACCATACTGGAAGAGGCAGGCCAACAGAGAGAGAGAGAGAGAGAGAGAGAGAGAGAGAGAGAGAGAGAGAGAGAGAGAGAGAGAGAGAGAGAGAGCACAGTTTTCAGAAGAGATGAAACAAGTCTGAGGGCAGAGGACCCACCACGTGCATTGCTGTACTTTCCCTTCGTGTATAATATTCTGGGAAGCTGTCGTCTCGTCGCTGACCCAAACACTTGTTGCCGCCTGCGGCCCTGCTTGACGAAAACCAGGTGCCAGCGCTAATTACACCACCTGTTTTTGTAGCCGGCCACGAAGGTAAGGCGCGGGTCAGGCGGGCACGCACGCCCAGCCTAGAAGGTCCATTTTCGCATCGGCGATACACGGTATTCTCTTCCCTTCGAGCATCTGAGGGTTAGGTTCGTTGGACCCTAGTTTTAAATCAACGTGTACGATTGCATATTATGGTGGAATTATGGAATATTCTTAAGGGAATTGGATAAGGGGTTTCACCGGAAATAACAAGATGGCACATCAGGAAATTTCAGGCTCATGACACATACACCGGTAGGCTAACAAAAGGGCCAGACGCGCGCGCTGAGGGAGAGAACAACCCTGGCATAATGCTTTGGTTCCCTGGGATGCCTTCAAGACCTCAGTGACTGGGAAATGATTTCGTTCTTGTCTTCCAAGAGTCGCATGAAATTCCGAGAGCCGTAAAAACCCGCTTATAACTTACTGTACGAATACTTCAGGTGTTGTTTCATGTGTCGACTCGGTGTCCTTTCATGGCTGGAAAGTCATATCACCTGGAAATGGACACTCAAGAACACCTCACCCCTCAGCTGTCCGGCGGCTTGGCAGTGGATCACTTAAGGCGACCCGAAGGAGATTATGATTGGGACTAAAAGGGAAATAAGAATGTTGAATGCGTATGCCATGATGCGCAGTGTGTGTGGGGGGAGAAGATGCATAAATAACCTGTTAAAGTCGCTGGAATCGTGGGTGAAACCTTGCGAACTTCACGTGTCCAACAATTTTCCTGGAACAATGAACAACTTGATTATTTAACGTGAAAGCGTAAATCTGCCCGCACAGGTTTATTACGGTAGGTTTCAGTTGGCTTTAAAACCCTCTCAAGCACTAGGGTAGAACGAAGCACACCCCCTCTGGGTATATGACGACCTGGCATTGTTACCCCCTCCAGATCCAAGGGCTGCGCCGTCTTGCTGAAGATTCGCACTGTGGGGGGTAAAAGGGGTCCAGGTCTCTGCTAGATGACAGCTCACCAGTCGATGGACACGAACTGTAGCCGTAAGTAACCATGTATGGCATGTTATGGGATATTGCTTCAGAATGCATAATCTGCTGTGGCTCCCTCTCCCATTAAACCTGCCAGGCTTCAGCTATTTACGTCAACCATAAATCGACTGTTTACGATACAGAAATGGAAAACGGGTTGTGACCACGGGTGTGCCAGCCTAATGAAATAGACTTGTTTGTACATATGATCTCCATAAACTTGGAAGATTATGAGTGAAATATCATTATGATTTTCCAGGAGATAACATCTAAATGGAATTGCTGTCGGTACTGTGTCAGGAAATGACGCATCAGAACACGGACTTAACGATGCGATATTGTTACCATGTTGTTCTCATTCACCCGAGGGAAAAATGCACATCAATTCCCTCAGGTGACGCCTTTCAGCTGACGCTCCCATGTAGTCGGTGTTGGTGGTCAATCATTGATTTTGCCACAGTTTGTCAACGCTCGTTCGTTTGCTGTTAAATCAATGGTTATCTGAGGTGAATATTAAGCCAGTATATTACCAGACGCTTTTGATAGGTTTATATTTATCATTCTTCTTATTCTCTTTGTACCATGAGCAGTTGTGATGCGTACAGATGTACTGATAATGTTTCATTTCTCCGTCTTGGTGAGGGAGGTGCCCGGGAAAATTGAATGAAAGGCAAGAAAGGAAGTTGGTATTAATGGTTTCGCGCAGGCGCAGTTAGTCCGATCAACTCTTTGATTCAATTTACGTCATTAGAAACTGAACATTACCGCTAGTTTCCATGGCTCAAATTATGAAATGGACTTTGGTCACATCACCGTCATCCGAAACTTGCATCAACGCATAAACATTATGATCGGAGAGATTCCAGCGCCGTTTTTAACGGAGATTTCAGCGCCGTTTTTAACGGAGATTTCAGCGCCGTGTTTCATCTGTTTGTTCGTGAAGGTAATTGACATTGTGCAGCAAGGTTCATTTACCGGTGTCACGACAAGAATTTGTGACATTCAGCGGTGTCGAGGTTATTACTAACATGTATATGTTAGGGATCTTACCGGAGGCACTCTAGATCAGGTCACCCCGTCAAGCGTCAGTGCAAAGAAACAAAAACCTGTCGGCAACTATGTATCATCCCATCATCTTTCACCATTTTTTGGCGACGCGAAAATTCCGCCAAAATGATCATTCTAATTTGAATTCGACGTGAAATTTCAAGCAGATTGACCGGTAGCTAACAGTGTTTAGTACGTTTCTAAACTTTCTTCCTGCCGTTCTTGTCTTGCTCCATTACATGACGTAGGTCTAACGCGAGGAGGACACTGGCTTTCTTAGAACCACATCTGTATCACAGTCAGGCGGGTGGTTGTGTGTGTGTGTGTGTGTGTGTGTGTGTGTGTGCCAGCCAGATGGAGCAGAATCCTTGGCAACTGTTGTTACCACAGTCGGTTCTCTCTTTGTCTGACATGATTACAACTGATCAGTGGAGGATTGTCTGACGTGATTATAACTGATCAGTGAAGGATTGTCTGACGTGATTACAACTGATCAGTGGAGGATTGTCTGACGTGATTACAACTGATCAGTGGAGGAATTTTTTTTCCCAGTTAGTTCTGCAAAACCCGTGGTCGTCCAGTTGCTGGGAACACGATATTGGATGTACACTAACGTGTATTACTTCAATTTCGCCAATATTCAACATTCGTAGCCATCACGAAAATAAATTTCAAAGAAACATCTATCACAGAACACATCTCAGACGCCATGAAGCATATGGTTACTGAGTGAAGCCTTCATCCGTTCTCAGTAAATTGTTGGATGAAGATGTTTTCGTCGGTGTGTTCCAGGTCTGTTCTCCCTCCCACCTGGCCATCCGGGCTATATAGTCTCCAGTGTTGATGTCAACTCAGTCTTGTGTCAGTCATCAACCCTTGACATAACAGGCAGGAGAGATACAGTATACAATCACCAGTAAGCAGTACACAATAGACTTGAACACAGCGAATGAAGACCATTTTCTATCATTTCCTCCCCCCCCCAAGATTCAGCTGTTCTCACGCGATGGTTAAGAATTTGAAGAATCAGAAAAAAAAAAAAAAATGCACAATACCGGACGGTCGAGTAAAGCCCCTGGGCACCGTGTCATGCCAGCCCCAAGCCCCTGGCCGTAGCGGGTCTTTTTGCCAGTTTTTTCTAAGCTCTACCTGGAATCGAGAGTAAATGACGGCCGTCCGTCGCTTAATGTTTCAAATGATCCGTTGATTGTTACGCCCTCTGTAGGGTAGGGTGTTGGGTGAGGGGTACACGTGTGGGGTGGTGTAGGCAGGAGGAGGAGGAGGGTGGTGCAGCGCGGGGTGGCGGGCCGCTGTGATGCCTCTCCTGTACCAGCGAACCTGACGCAGGCATCTGCCGCTGATACGTATCGGTAATCACCATGCCTTCCAGATCATAAGTTCCCCTTCTGGGAAAATTCCTCCTGTCCCAGGGATGTTCCTCGCAGAGAAGTATCGATAAAACAATTATTTGCCGTGCATGCATGCGTGTACTGCTGGCTGCACTGCCACATTCCACAGGAAATTAATACAGAGGCAATGATGATGCATAACCGTGCACGAACGCACAGTCAGACGGCATGGCAGTGTAGAAAACATGCGAGATGTTTACTAAAAGGACGTAAACTGAAGACGACAGAAGAGCTTGACCAAGACTAGACTCATGGTCCTGGTGATATGTGTTCAAGATGTGTGTGCAAATATGCTAGACAAACATGTTGGAATACTATCCACGAGAGAGAAGCTGAGTGCCAAGAGAATGGAATGTCGTACCTGTATAATATAAGAGAATAGACCGGGAACAGGCATTGCACTACAGACTGGTCTCACTGACGAGTGTGGTGTGCAAGGGTCTGGAAAAGATAATCAGAAAGTAAATAGATGGTTTTCAACAGAAGAGAAATTACATGTGGAAATTGGCACGGTTTTAGGGAACGGAGGTCATATGTGACGAACCTCTTAGATTTCTACGTGAGAGTGAGCTCTGCTTTGGACAGAAGGGACGGTTGGATGGTCTGTATCTGGACTGTCAGAAAGCATATAGCACCGTACCCCATGGGAGGCTGATAAAGAAGTTGGATCATGCGGCAGGGAAGAAGAGGAAGCTCCTTCGAAGGATAGAACATCACCTCAGTGGCAGGGAACAGAGGACGCCTGTCAGAGGAGTCCTGTACAAATGGGTCGGGTGACAAGCGAGGTGCTACAGGGTGCTCTCCTGGGACCATTACTCTTCTTGATCTACGTCAGTGACTCTCCTGAAGATTCCTACCTGAATATGTTTGTGGTTTACGCAAAGGTCACGAGGGAAGTGAAAAGCGAGGAGGACTACATCACCTCACATGAAAACCTAAACAGACTTCAGGGTTGGAATGATGCGTGGTTGACGAAATTCATACTGAGCAAATGTAAAGTATTAAGGGGGATAAATATTAATAGAAAGCCTTAATGTGATCATTATTGAGCAGGATATAAGCTTTACTATGCTGTAAATAAGAAGAACTTGAGAGTCAACATTGTCTCTTAACATGTCACGAGAGTTCCACGTTGAATGAATAGTTCAAGAGAAAAGTTGTCTTGCTGGCAACTATTAATGTTGTTTTAAAGTATATGAATTAAGGACATATTTAACAAGCTCTTGATATCCCACATAAGGAGAAAACTGCAATATGCTCTTCTTGGTCACCGCACAAAGACCAAAGCGTTAAATAGAGAAGTTGCCGAAGAAGGGCAACAAAGGCGGTGCCAGACGCAAGAGACTTGAGTTACGGGGAAAGTGCAGAGACTTTCAATTTTCCCACCTCGCAAGAGACACGAGTCAGGGATGATCTGATAACTTTTTTTTTTCTTTTTAACAGATCGGTGGCTTGAGCAGGTCTTCCAGAGATGTTAACCTGTTAGAAAAAGACATAAAGAATACTTTTAAAAGTACGAGTGGTTGATGAATGGATTTGTGGATTAGAATAATTGAGGACATGGTTTAGCAGCACGCTGCATAAACACATTTAAGAAGTTGTGTGATAATAAAGAATGTTTCAGAGATATGTCCCCACGAGTGCTATTTGTGATTATAAACATACGCACCCACTGGCTTAGCTTAGTGTGTGTGTGTGTGTGTGTGTGTGTGTGTGTGTTTACACATATAGGAGTATAACCATGGTACACAATTACAAAATTCAGAGACGAGGTAACATGAGTGTAAAGCACACTCCCTGTAACTCATAAACAGCACACACACACACACACACACACACACACACACACACACACACACACACACACACACACACTCAGTAATATATTCATACAGTATATTTATACATACACCAACTCCTTCGGGCACATAATCCTCAGGTTGATTATAACTTATAACAAAATATTATCGCTTCTCGTCCTTTTGGCTGAGATTAAATTCCTTATACCAGCCTAAACACGACAAATGATCGCCCCGCAACACTGGCTCTGGACACGTTCCTCCCGCGTCACTTGTTCTCCGCTGCTGCCAAGGAAGGTGTCTTGTTGTGAGAGTGCTAAGACGACGCCGCCTACAGATGCCCTAATCGAGGCCATCTCATTAATGATATATATATATATATATATATATATATATATATATATATATATATATATATATATATATATATATATATATATATATATATTCACTCTAGCATAAACCACGTACCCATTTTATCGACTAACCTCTCGGGGTGGATGAACAGCTAAGTTGACTGTGGACAGACATCCACAATCAGGATTCGAACCAATGCGCTCGATTCTGGGAATCGGGTAAATGTGTCACGGGCAGGAACTTTACGTTTACTCCAGTGGTATTATTTTAAGTTACTCTGATGAAGAAAACCTTCATCAAGTCCTCATTGGCGAAAAAAAATAGTAATGAAATGACTAATGATACTTCTGTGTTATATGATGAGGGTACTAATAACTTGTCTCCCAGGTTATAATTCAACAAAAGAATGTTTATATTCTAGGCTTGGATATTTCAAAACAACTGACGTTATAAATACGGTTGTTTGAGTTGCGATGGGAAAGGCTGTTAGGTGTAGATACAATAGATAATGCAATAATATGCTTTTACACTGTTGACATACGTGCCCCAGAAGGGAACTTATGATCTGATATTACAAACAGAAGAAAAAAGACAACATACGAAGTCTACATCGTTCTTGGTTGATGGCTTGTCATAATCTTGTATTCTCTACATTGGCGTAGGAATCTATGAGAGCTGAGGCACAGAGTGCTACTGGGAGGTACTCTGGACTCACCCACGTTCCTCTGTCT
The DNA here is from genome assembly GCF_036320965.1 of Panulirus ornatus. Lineage (NCBI taxonomy): Eukaryota > Metazoa > Arthropoda > Malacostraca > Decapoda > Palinuridae > Panulirus > Panulirus ornatus. The sequence goes on along the minus strand of NC_092260.1, from coordinate 15,144,271 downwards.
CTTCAACGTTCGTGGTGACCGCCCGGCTGATGCAACTGATGTTCCTGCCCTGGACCGTCACTCGGGTGAGCCAGGGTCGACGACTCTTCGTCGTTTCCATAGTAGGTAATTCTCGACATTTTGATGTGAGTGGATCCCAGCGGCTCTTTGGCGGAGGACGTGTGTGTGTGTGTGTGTGTGTGTGTGTGTGTGAGCCGGCTGTGGCTGAGAGGTGCTGTGCTGACGACGGAGGATGTGGTAAGGGAAGAGGCGCCAGATTTCTCTCGTCGGGAAGCCCCACCGTGTACTTCTGATGAAGTCATGTAGTCCGTTGCGTTTACACGGGCGACTCGTCTCGTGGCCGCCGCCGCCGTTGTTCAAGACATGGTGATCACGTACTGATTAGCTTAGGTTTAACCTGTGTTGTGATGACTGGCTTGATGACGACCGCCCTGCAGCCGACGGCCATCAGATCCCAACAGTACACACACGTGTGCACCAACTCCTCGCGTGTCCTCCTCGCCACAGACGTGCTGACGAGGTTGCGGTGCTCACGACGACGCGGGAGTACGTACGTACTGCAGGCAGGGCGATAACAGCGCCTGTTTCGCAGGACATTACTTTCATCGTTCTCAAATCTCTGTCGTTACCCTCTGAACGTAGACCTACGCATTTATTGAATAACTGTGTACTTACTGCGAGGAAACACATCTCATTTATGTGATATATAAGACAAGTTTATGTTTCTATTAGTTTCCTTCGGTTGATAGGCCTGTAAGGTCCTTAATATGGGTCAGGATGGAGGAAAAGGGTGAGATGGAGACCTAACCACTGAGAGTAACGAGGGATAATCACACCAGAGTGGAGAGCCTGATGGGACGAAGCGGTTATCGAGGGAGGAGCCAGGAACACTTGATCAAAGGTCTCAAGCGTGAGGGGAGGGGGTGCCACTGATGGGACGTCATGCACCGTGAGAGCGGGTCTTTAACGAGACGAACCCTCAGTGGGCTTGGTTGTGGTCAGCCCGAGAGTCGTGGTCTGATCAGAACGCTTGAGGGTTCATGCAAGACATCAAGCTTCGGTGGATGACTGCAAGATTGTCTGCTCTCAGCATGTATGTACAACCAAGTGGGAAGGAGTTTTCAACCAAGAGGCCACCGTGAGTTGCGGGTCGAACGACAACAGCAGGCATGTGTGGTGTGGTGTGGTAGTGAGCCGTGTGGGTATCGAGGCTCTCCACCCTAGCCCAGCTGGGAGTCCACGGAGAGACTGAAGGTTTTAACGCAGGTGAACTTCACCGTCCTGTCTTTCCTGCGTGTCGTAGATGGCGACTAAAAGGGGTGGGAACGGGGTGGGCTGGAAGTCCTCCCCTCATGTTTTACTTTACCAAAAGAAGGAACAGAGAAAGGGGCCAAGTGAGGATTTTCCTTATAAAGCGTATATGTATGGATATATATATATAGCTTCAATGAGGAGACCAGACACTTAAGTAATCAAATCGTTCAAGATATTTACGTCCCTCTTTCCTCGAGCAGCAACACTGTGGAGTTATCCTCCGTCTTTTCCTCTTCCTGTGACCTTTCCACCCTTAAGACTGGGCTCTACACACACGTACGAGGCTCACATTAAACCTTCCAGCAGTCTGTGTCTTCGCACCTTTTATGTTACCTCTTCATCCTTGACGGCCATGATAGGGGTGAAGCTTTGCCCATGTCCTCGGCGGCCACCGTGAAGATGGTCTATTTTTTTTAATTCATTTGATGAGGCATTTACAAGATCCCTTGAAAAAGGTTCCTGCAGTTTCAAGGCAGCACTTCAGGAACGATAGTAATGACCACCGAGAGAGAGAGAGAGGAGAGAGAGAGAGAGAGAGAGAGAGAGAGAGAGAGAGAGAGAGAGAGAGAGAGAGAGAGATGCCCTTTAACGAGGTAGTACTCTTTTCCATCCTTTGACGATGACTATAGTCTTTCCTGAAGTTGACTCCTTGTTCGCGGTGTAACCTCAAGAAAACGCGAGTCCAGTTACATTTTCTCTCTCTCTTCTCATTTTATATTCATTCATTTGTCATCACTCCAGGAGTACATCATTTCCCTGCTTCTGATTACAGCGCAGCCTTGAAGCTGCGTAGCCCCGGTAGAAGGTTTAGATTTCTCGCCAGATGACCCTAGCAATCGACAACTGATAACCTTGATAGACATATTCATTCGTGTTAAATATCTTTGAAGACGTGGCGCTCATGACATACGTATAATGAATTAAAAACTTTAACGTTTATTCTTTTTATCATCATTGTGTGATATATGATAGTCATGGTCAAGTTCGTGTTTCATGACCAACTTGCAGAAAGTTTTGAAATTCAACAACATACTAACATGTAAGAGCCAGTACATACGGCAGGAGCGGGCGGACTCATGGAACTACACCCAACGTGGAACAGAAAACGGCGTCAACTGCTGGCAGAGTACGTGAAGAAAGCTCTGTAAGTGATGTACGATACATCTCTCTGTCGTCATAACGTATTCGTCAAACGTTTCTTGTCTGAACGCACAAATGACTTAGGTTGACACATTTTGTATCACACCAAGGACATAAGATGTGAGACAGTCAGGTGTGCATTATGTATTAAAGTAAGCAATAATTCTTGAGATGTACATGAAAATATAGATTACAATGGCAGATGGTTTACCCTACTGTATTCAAGGTTAGAAAAGAGCGATAAATGTTGATAAGCTGAATGAACAACTAACTGGTTAGGAAATCTCAAAGAATATTAGAAGATAGCGTAGGAATTGATTAGGAAATCTCATAGAATATTACGAGATAGCATAGGAAACATAGAAGTTAGCCTAGGATAGGATATTACTCCAAAGGCAGGCAGGGATGACTCAAGTTTCACAGACAGAAATTTAGTCTGAATGATCATCAGCTGGTTCTCTGTGTGTCAGAGAGAGAGAGAGAGAGAGAGAGAGAGAGAGAGAGAGAGAGAGAGAGAGAGAGAGAGAGAGAAGCCTGAGGGAGAGAGGCTTCAGGCCCAGCCATCGTTCACACGGGAACAAGTGGAAGGAGCAAAACTCCGCAAAAAAAGATTCCTATAAGCGATGTGCCGAGCGACACACGAACACCCAGAGACTCTCATGACATGACTGAGCACAAATAAGGCCAAGAGGAGCGGGAAATTGTTAAGATTTATTTTGTTCTTAATATGCGTTAAAATCAGTTTGGAAACACGTGAGGACGAGTGGCCTGCAGCACCTTGCGTGTGAACACAGCTTATTTGGCCGTCTGGAGCCTTCGTCTGGGTTATTTTTAACCTAACCTTTTGCAATGTTTGATTACAAAGTTGCAGCGGATTTCTGTGAGGCATCTTTATTCTCGTAGCTCTCTGTTGAGGGTGGGCGATGGGGGTCGTTCCATGATGAGGCAATAATTTTTTTTCTTTTGTAGCGTTTTAGTATGAAGGTCAGTGCTTGTTGTTGTTGTTGTTGTTGCTGTTGCTGCTGTAATTATCATGGTTCTCATCACGCAACTGTGTTAAGGTCTTATTTCCTTGCCCCGAAAATATTGCATTAACATAAACGTTATTTTAGTGTTGGGTAGCCTAGCGTAGCAGGATGCGTCGTCACCCTTCGGCTGGTGATGTGTAAGGTTGGATCTTGTGTTCTTGTAGTGGGCCAGGGCCGGCGCTGAGCCACCTCCGGGTTTGGAGTAAGGTTGGGCTCCCCCACCAGAAAGGCAGGCAGCAGAAGGTTACGTTGGACGTATATGGGAGTCGTCGCCAGGTGGCACAGGACCTGGTGGTCTGTGGCGAATCTGACATGCCGAAGGAGAGTAAATAGTATCATAAATTCCTTATCTTCAAAAGGAGATAACTAGACTAAGATAAATAAGTAAACGAAGGTGAAGCCTCTTGTTTCATACCATCTTAACGTGGGTCACTAATTAACCCGTAGTACAGTTTCTTGCTCTGTAATATAAGTGTCAGTGACTGGATGAAAAAAAAATGATACATATCGTAATGGAACCAACGTACTTTCCAGTCTCATCACTCAGAGTTGACAAAAAAAAAAAAACACAAGAATTTATGTACTGCAGCATCACTCCTGAAGTTTATGACAGCTAATTTAGAATTCGTCCCAGTAATATGCAGTATTTTCGCCGTCAATTTAGTGTGATGTAAAGACGAACGTCAAACTGTAAAAGGAAAAGCCACCTTATTTCCTAGTGGATCCTGTATATCGTAGTGAGTGCCTTACTTAAAGGATTCGATTCATAAATTTCGACTAGTTCAGGAGGGCATTATTGCCTGTGGGAAAAAAATTTTGCTGAAAACCGACAAAACTACGGAAAATCTGCTTCACCTGAGGAGATGGAGGAGGGGGGACGTAATCACTAATTCTACGAGACTCCCAAGGTACAGTAGTGGCCCCGAGGACGCCCAGCCACCAGACGGTCTGTTGATGTTGGCTTGATGACGGTACATAGCTGAAACCTTACGTGCCCCCCACGCTGCTCTACCCTAGATTAAACGTTGTAATACAGTTACAAGATATGATCATGTAATACAGTTACAAGATATGATACAGTGACTAGATACGATGCACACGGATACGTTTTTATACGTGAATGTTGCTGGTTTAGGATAACCTAGTTTTGGTATTAAGGTTTGACGTCTGCACATGGAAGTTGCCACAGTCGTCTTAAGTGAATGTGGATTCTTGTTTATATTGTTTTTACGTGGAATCTGTACCAATGTGTGGGTAATCACCTATTTACTATACAAGAGGGGGAGGGGGGATAAATTTTACACCCATGGGCTCCATCGTTTGAACATTCTTTATGTATGTGTATGTAATCATTCAATATTTGTAGTGTATGGGAAGGGGGTTTACACACACACACACACACACACACACACACACACACACATATATATATATATATATATATATATATATATATATATATATATATATATATATATGCAACGGCCTGTGGTGGAGGGTGGTTATATCGTGGAAGGATGATAGAATAAGTGCGAAATGTGGCAGTGTGCGCAGTTTGGTTTACACAGCTGACCAGGATGTGCTGACATGCTTTGAGTATACGGAAAGGATAAGCGAAGACTGACTGATGAAGAGGATCTACGTGTCAGAATTAGAGGAAGCAGCTAATTAGGGAAGACCAAGGAGAGACTGGGAGACTGGAGTGAAGGATGTTTAGCGTGAAGCATGTTGACTGCTGTCATACAAAGGTTTTCATGATAGAAATGTCTTCAATCAATGAAGTAACCAGTGAATATCTCGGACTTTTAAGCTATGGTATACCATTGTGCTTACGAGGTAGTGTTAAAACAGATTACTTCAGTGTTGTTATAACGCTAGTTGAATATGTGTTCAGTAAAGCTGACGGGAGTTGAGTTGAAATTGTTCTGTTCTGGTTTGAGCTGCTGTCTGTCTGCACTCATTTTCGTGGAACAGATGGAGACTGTTCGATACCATTTATGGATGAGAAGTGGGATCAAAAGCAATACATGCTGGGGGAAGGCAAGGTCTTTACTCTGGAACACCTAAAGGTCTTAATTTCTTAAAATTCGTGGTAAAAAAAGAAGTCATTATTGGCTTTGATGACCCTGACAGTCGATAGGCCTTAAAGCGTGAATAGGAAGGACTTTTGTATTTAAGTCTCAGAAAATCATCCTCGCCCTTTATGACTCACTGGTTCGTCCCCATATTGGCTACTGTGTTCAATTTTGGTTATCTTACTTGAGGCGAGACATACACAGAATGGAGTCCAGAGACGAGCTCCCAAGATGCTTCCCCGCCTGAGAAACAAATCCTATGAGAACCAACTCAAATAATTAAATCCTTTTAGTTTAGAAGAGAGAAGGTTGAGAGGTGATCTGATACAGGTATTCGAAATCATTAAAGGCTTCAGTAATTTCGATCAAACAAGCTTCTTAAGGATAGATTGGTTAGACCCAGTGGTGTCTGTTGCTGTTTGAATTAAGTTGTATCCAGGTATGATGGTGGAGCTTACGATCCTAAATAGACACTGTATTCACTCCATCGTAACCATACGTCGCTCCTGTTATTACCGTCAAAGGCATTTACAAACATCATTTAGCAACGTTAACGGATGAGCTAGCTCTCCTAGCTAGGTATTCTGATCTCAGAAGCGAGCATAGAGACCATAATTCGCCCCTGTTAAATCTATGGAGTGTAACAAGAGAGTTCTAGCTCAAAAGTATACATATTGGGAGGACACACTGCCTCTGGCTTCGGTAAAGTGGTGTACGACTACCTTAATGTTATTACTTTGGATATTGAGTGATACTATTTTGTATTTGCAGTTCAGTATTAACCTACAGTAAGAACGTTGGAGCGTGTATTTTATTTATTATCTTATTTTCTACGATATTGAATAGAAGTAGAGAGAAAATGGTGAAGTTTATGTCGGCAAAAATGTGGGGTTAAGTTAATGGGAGGTGAAACGCTTGTCGAAAGTTACCCTGGCATATGGAAATCTAAAACCAACATTCCTTAGCATCCGAGATTCAACGTTCATTTGGAAAGTATGTTAAGAGTTATGGTGTCAGTTGCATTGCTTTGTGGGGCAATCATTATGCCTAGTGGATTGTAAACAATGCCTAGCAACGGCATTCAATTAGAAACAGCACGAATAATTCATTCTTCATATCGTATCAAAAAACAAATGCCAGTTTTTCATGGTTTACCTACGTACGCAGTCGGTATCAATTTCCTGGTATTCCTAAACCCTCACCACTGTAGAATGAAATAAGATGCTCCAATCCATATCACACTCCGCCATTCTCATTCTCCTCTAATTCAACCCAGCGCCACCAGTGCAAAAGGTTTTCACCCAGTGTTCAAAGCTGTTGGCGTCACATGGCAACATTAGTATTTTACCATTTCTTCTTAACATTAACATTTTTGGACTGCGGGACGCGTACGCGGGTTGTCTGATATAGAGTGCACTGTTTGCAGAAACAAATTGAGTGAGTAAATAACATGACTACTGATTGAATTTGATGATAAAAAGGTATTCTTGGAAAATATATATCCTTGTATTGGGACGGACGGAACTGGTATCAATGCATTTCTTACATTTCGTATATTTGATTCAGAAGGGCGGAACGTGACTCGAAATGTTACTTTTTTTATTCTGGAGTGATGAACATGTCGGTAGTAGGGAGGGCTATGAAGAGCAGAGAAAGTGTTGGGTTAACAAATTAAAAGCTGGTGAAACGCGTCTTAAAAGAATCAAAGAAAACTTGATTTAACTTCCCCAGGCTGCCGATATTTACCTTGAATTTCAATGTTGTTGTATAAACATAACCACTGTAAATCTCGTGTAGCGCTGTCTGAGAGGCCCCGTGGGCGCTCATCACGCGTTTGGCGGTGGAATCTGTCTGCTTGCCGAAATGAACACAGGGTTATGGAGATGAGAGAGATGACATCATGAAAGTCGCCGAAATGATTTAGTACTGAAGAGAACGTATGAAAACCTCACCTGACTTCCCTAAGCAGCCCAGAATACTAATGAAGTTCATTGCTGTAAGTAGAAATACGTTATACCACAGTAACTTTCGCCAGTTTCATGAGGCTATGTGGACTGGCTATCTCATTACGACTTCTTCCCAAAGATGAAAGAACAACTGTTCATAGAGCAAATAAAGATGATAGACATAGAACTAACAAAAACAGAGGTATGAAGTAGATTTCACATTTAAAGACACAAAACTTACATCTTATAACCTGAGGAAAGACATCAGAGAGATATGTTCATGTGAATAATCTAAAAATGGTAAAATACATTTATACATTACAGTACAATAATTGTAAAGTACAAGTGATTCATTTCTACACAGAGAACAAATACCACATACTATACAGTTACTGTGATAAAACAGTATGACTGACATTGGCCAAAGATGGATGCAGGAGAAATAAAGTAAATTGAAAGAATAATGTCAGTGGGAACTTTAAGAAGTTATTGAAAACAGAGAATATGCATGAAAACAGTTGGAGCAAACACTGGTCTGATGATATACACAGACATGTGGGAATGGTTACAAAAGCGGATAGGATACATGGAAGAAATTTTAAGAATGATGTTTAACAAAGTAATATTTATTTTACGGAAGAAAGGAATTCACTTTAACATTATTAGATGATTTTTATTATATTCATTATGTAATCGTCAGGCTTACAAACGTTCGTTTGATTTCGAACTAGTTTCGTGTATTAAATATATTGTCAGTATCTCATTATTTACTATCTCATTACTATTACATTTTTATAAATGTTTGAGATACATGAATTATTTTTCTTTATTGTAGACAGTCGTAAAGTACAAAACCCATTCGTAAAGATGCATACTACAAGAAACCGTTTTTTTTTTGTTTTTTTTGCGCATGCGCGTCCGCAGGCAATGTATGCGCGCGCACTGCAACTGTCTTCCAGCAGTTTGAAAAATTTGTGGAAGGATGGACAACTTCCTTGATCGTTGTTGTGATTTCCTTGTGGGAAAAAGGTAAGCATTTTCATTTAATCCTCACTGGGTTAAATCGCCCAGTTTGTTTACGTTGAGACAGTCTAGGTTCAGGGGGTTAGGTAGTTTGATTGATTGGTCTCCTTTCCAACTGTCGTCAACCTCTGGATTATTTTGGAGGTAGGCTTGGGCCTGGGGGCAGAGTACCCTGGTTGGGGTTAGATGAAGCTAATTTGTTACACTCTTTAAACCCAACATTTTCTCACCATTTCAAGTTAGCGATGGTTAAGAGCGCTCCCATGACCTGCTGAACGTACTGAAAGTAGAATTCTGTAGTGCTGTGAATCTGTATTTTAAAAAGAAAATAAATGAAGGTAATTTGTAGAATTGTTGTGATAAAGTGGCACAAGAAGTTAGTAAATAATGAAAGCATAATACCCTTTGACTCAACGGTGCATTTCCCCTCGAACTATATAAAGGATTACTAGATTTAACTTGTGTAAAAGTTAGTCATGAAGATTCCTTCGTTTCGAAGTGGACGTCCTAAATGGCAGTAATATCCAATTTTCAAGTGTGAATATAGATATCCATGGCCTGTAGCAGAATAAGATTTGACGGAAAGTAGACGATTGCAACAACTAAATCTTTATTACATGTCAATTAATCCTTAATTAAAGTGGTGCTCTGGAAGTGGATTATTACCCGTTTTGTTTTTAAGCTAATTCAGGTAAGCTTTTATATACCCAACCTCAAATCTTTAAGCTAGAGAATTAGTAAAGCTAAACCTGTACAATTGTAGTTGTTTTTTTATTTCACCACTGAACAATTGAAGCCTGAAATATTTTGCGTGTTAATTATTGTAAGCCCCAGTTTTCAGCCACTTTAGTTCTCAGGACTCGTTTGATTTCGAACTAGTTTCGTGTATTAAATATATTGCCAGTATCTCATTATTTACTATCTCATTACTATTACATTTTTATAAATGTTTGAGATACATGAATTATTTTTCTTTATTGTAGACAGTCGTAAAGTACAAAACCCATTCGTAAAGATGCGTACTACAAGAAACCGTTTTTTTTTTTTTTGCGCATGCGCGTCCGCAGGCAACGTATGCGCGCGCACTGCAACTGTCTTCCAGCAGTTTGAAAAATTTGTGGAAGGATGGACAACTTCCTTGATCGTTGTTGTGATTTCCTTGTGGGAAAAAGGTAAGCATTTTCATTTAATCCTCACTGGGTTAAATCGCCCAGTTTGTTTACGTTGAGACAGTCTAGGTTCAGGGGGTTAGGTAGTTTGATTGATTGGTCTCCTTTCCAACTGTCGTCAACCTCTGGATTATTTTGGAGGTAGGCTTGGGCCTGGGGGCAGAGTACCCTGGTTGGGGTTAGATGAAGCTAATTTGTTACACTCTTTAAACCCAACATTTTCTCACCATTTCAAGTTAGCGATGGTTAAGAGCGCTCCCATGACCTGCTGAACGTACTGAAAGTAGAATTCTGTAGTGCTGTGAATCTGTATTTTAAAAAGAAAATAAATGAAGGTAATTTTTAGAATTGTAGTGATAAAGTGGCACAAGAAATTAGTAAATAATGAAAGCATATTACCCTTTGACTCAACGGTGCATTTCCCCTCGAACTATATAAAGGATTACTAGATTTAACTTGTGTAAAAGTTAGTCATGAAGATTCCTTCGTTTCGAAGTGGACGTCCTAAATGGCAGTAATATCCAATTTTCAAGTGTGAATATAGATATCCATGGCCTGTAGCAGAATAAGATTTGACGGAAAGTAGACGATTGCAACAACTAAATCTTTATTACATGTCAATTAATCCTTAATTAAAGTGGTGCACTGGAAGTGGATTATTACCCGTTTTGTTTTTAAGCTAATTCAGGTAAGCTTTTATATACCCAACCTCAAATCTTTAAGCTAGAGAATTCGTAAAGCTAAACCTGTTACAATTGTAGTTGTTTTTTGATTTCACCACTGGACAATTGAAGCCTGAAATATTTTGCAAGTTAATTATTGTAAGCCCCAGTTTTCAGCCACTTTAGTTCTCAGGACTGCAATTCTGGCTTATAATCAGAACGTTTGATAACCCCAAGGAAAGGAGAGCCAGTGCACACCATTTTTTATTTGGTCATTCAGTATTTTTAGATAATGTTGCCATAATAAGAGATGGATTTTACAAAAAAGCTGATTGGATAGATTGCTGTAATACAGAACATGTATTTCCATTTCAGGACATCAACTCCAGGATCACCCAAATTCGATCAAAAAGGCAGGTGTCTGCCGAAGGCGAGCTTCTATAATAGGACTTACCACTTCCTGAGAGAGGCCCAGATTAACGTTTGATGTTCACCATTGATGTGCGGGTGAGTACATGTGTAGATTTGAATGAAATTAATTGGTTATGTTGGTTTTCGCATTAAATGCGTGAGTATACCCATTTCTTTGGGTCTGAACAGAACTGGTGATTGATGAAGTTAAACTCTGGCTGTATCCATATTATCTATTTCGTGAACGGATATATATATATATATATATATATATATATATATATATATATAAAACATTCTTTTGATTGTGGCACTACAATAGGATTCTGCTGAAGATTTCTCATCGCTTTATTATCTAACTATCGACTTTCATGGAATTTCATAACACAAGACTCGTTAAGATTGGTTTAAGCAATATGAATTACATTACCTGCCCCAGGTAAACCTGGAGAGCTAGGCGAAACTGCTATACCAGGTACTCATAAAGCTCATTAAGAGAACTGAGACGGCGTGATAAATTCTTATTTCCCACCTCCTCCAAAGAATAGAACCTTTGCTCTTAAAAACAAGAAGTAACTGTATTGATGTCTGACTCACTAAAGAAACGTCGGTAGTGGTACGATGTCGCTTTGTCGTAATATGGTGAGTGTTCAAGCTATTTAGTTTTTCTACTGAGGAACGGGATGTTCTTTTGAGTGTAAGTGGTGTCGAACCTTATTCGAAGTATGCTATTATCCAGATAGGAGGTCAAATAGGAGTAACATTACTTGTTCACTGGTCTTGTAATGTTTGAAGTTTGAAGTCAAAATAAGTTTTAACATTTCTGATACACTGCGTGGGTTGATGTTATGGGATGGCATTGTGATTATACTCACTAGAAATACTGGAATGTTGTAGTGTTTCTTGTCTTGTGAAATGATTTCTTATTCCATTTGGAGTTATTCTTTGTCAATTCAAGCAAATAATTTTTTAGGCTCCAGTCGAGGACAAAATCCCTCGTCAAGGCCGTTCCTCGATTGGAATATAGAGGTCGATGAAAAGGGAAAAGAAGGGATAAGGGAAAGAATTCACGAATTATGGAGGTAATGAAAAGAACCTGTCTTTTTGAAATGCGGCAGGTCATAGTTATTGGGAAAGCCATGAGAGGGTGGAGAGTTCCAAAGCTTTGAGGTGTAAAGAAAGAAACAATTCAAGATCATTGAGAATGGAGGACATGAGGGCTACAGCCCCTCACGCCATTCGTATGGAATGAATTCAACCATTCCCTATGGTGAACGTTGACATCTCCAAAGTAGACGATCTCGGCTTGAAGGTAAGAGGATGCCAAAGTCTCATGGCAGGAGTTTAGACAGTCAAAGAGAGATACAAATTTTGTAGAATTACGAGTGCCAAAGGCGAAGCAAAGGAAAAATGTGGTAGTTGAGAGCCAGACCTTGAAGCAGATAAAGTATGGGTACTCAAGGACCTCGAGGCGTGCCACAGGTGTGTTGATGCTGGGTTAAGCATAGACACGTATTTCATTTTGAAAGACGATTACACCATTAAAATCCTCAGTCATAATGAATGGTTCACCTCAGTTCTTTTGGCAACTGTTCGAGTAGGGATGCATGTTGTGTTTTTTTTTTTCTTTCGCTGTTCACTGTTCCTCGCAAGTAATGATAAAGAGATGATATGCTTCATAACATATTCTGAAGCCTTAAGGAACCAGATTATAAAGGCGCTTTTGCTAAGATCGGGGGCTCAAGCAGGAACAGATGACAGCTTGCAGAAATTAGCCTTGCATGACGGTCGAAGTTAATCAATGAGCTTGAAAAAGCAACTTTCGCGAGTTGAATACAGTGTTTCCCATTCATGTGCACCTTAAATGTCTTTGTGGCAAGCCTTGTGAAGATCAGTTCGATTCTGACCGTTAGAGAATGTATCAGGTACGGGGCACGGGGGTGAGTTTTATTGATATTGGTAGAAATAAAGGGGATTAGTGGTGAAATGTATTTGACCTGTAAAGGTTGGACTCAGAAATTTGTCGTGGGCATTACTTAGGGTACATGAAAAGATATCCTCGTTTCATATTTCATTAACATTGGCTGAAAAGACTAATCGTCATGGCCACAGTGCTTTAAAACTGAACTGGGGGGAAAAAAAGGGGGAGGGAAGGCATTCGATGTTCTGCACGGGTGATTTCTGGCTGGAGTGCAGCATAACCGTCAGCCGCGGGCGGGGTGCCCGACGAAATAAACAGGGCGTGAGTCACGGTCGGGAATCTCAACAAAGTAAACATGCCGTGAGTGACGGTCGGCTAGACACTCCTTTGTGTAACAGTCATCACCGTTCTTTTACTTCTACAGTTCACGTAAGCTTTATATCTTTTTCAAAGTGCTTTTTTTGTTTTTTTTTTACGTCAATTTCTTATTGTACAGAGGTGTTTTAGAGCAAAAACCCAGCAAATCATGATGAATCCACTCCTCCAACACACTCGATTTTTCTCTTTTACATGTGGACCTTCCCACTGTTCATACAGCATCTACCTCATTACGGTCCCTTGACATATCTTACCTTCTCTGTAACATCTGATTGAGTTGGACAACCTCGAAACGATAGCTCTTAAGTATGGGTGAACTCAATCGTCATTCCTACGTGGCAGCTTCTTTACCGACTTATCTTATGACTGGTATGGTTTTGCTGGCCTCCACCGGTACTGCTTTTTTTTTTTATTCCTCCAGCTGTGCTGACCGTATAACGGAGATCACCTTGGCTGGGATGGAGTTCTACGTCCCTTCTGTTTGATATTTCTCTCCCTCAGTCATGATTTAATTGCATCAAGGACAGAGCATATAGGACCATGAAAGTCTTTCCTCTTGAATTTCACTTCGCTTTCATTACTGCTGGGAATTAGTGCAATGCCGTTCTTGGCAAAGTTACCGATTTTTAAAGGAAGTTTTATGATTTTTTGATGATAAATCTTTTGAGGTCCTTAGCCAAAAACATCACCAATAACGTTTCCTCCTTTTTTTTCCCCAACTGATCGATATAGAGTTAAAACTCGTGCTGATAAAGCCTGTTTTTGGTACCATATTCTCTTCCAGTTCTTCTCTGGGTGTTTCCGCGCCTATTCCTCCTCCTCCTCCATCTCCCACTGAACGTATTCCACCTCCTCTATTTTCGTCTTCACAGGGTCGTTTGATCGTGCATTTGGCGAGGTGTGATAATTTTGGGAGCGTTTTTGTCACCGAGAGATATGATTACTATGGGTTGTATCAGTAAAATCTATTATCGTCAGAGTGACAGCTCAAGAAACTGTTTCGCAACTCGAGGGCGGGGATCTCGCACCTGCTTCCTTGACTCCACATTCACTGTCCAGTGCTACGTAAAACCAGTTAGGCTGTAGTGTCTGGAAACAGTGCGTGAGATACCCCCTACAAACATTAATGACTGCATATATACGCCCCAGATGCAGCGAAGAGAGGGGGGGAAAAAATACCAAAACATATACGTCTTAGCCGCAGTGAAAGTACTGAGGTACTCCATAAGCAATCTCTGGAACGTATGAGAGAGAGAGAGAGAGAGAGAGAGAGAGAGAGAGAGAGAGAGAGAGAGAGAGAGAGAGAGAGAGAGAGAGGATTGTGTGTTCTCTCTTTAAGTAATCTAAAGTTGTCAGGCTACCTCGATAGTGTTCAGCATGATACACTTTTTATCATGAACATTTCCTTGGGATGGGTCAGGGAAGGAGGCCACTCCTGCTGTCTGCTTGAGCAGGTGGTGGCGCGACCCCCCCTCCAACACTCCAGAGATGTTTCTTGCCAGGATTGTATAATGCCTCTGATTACACTCTCATACAGGGACAGTGGAAAAAGAAAATGGGAATAGTTGTGGCATAAACTTCTCAAAACTTTTAGGGTGCGAACTTCATTTAACGGACTGATCATTGAATGCATTAGCAATCAGTACGATTGTCTAACTTTTTCGACATATCATTTATTTTCCATTTTTTCTAATGGTTTTATTGTTTTCACTCTTAGTTTTGGGTTACCACAGGCCCTTGTCATGAAAAGTATGTACCTGTATATCATGCTTGTCCTTTGACAGTAGTTAGCACATTACAATATTTTCTTAAGTACCTATTATCCGTCGGTAGCCAATTAGTAGCAAGCCACTGAAGTCGATCCCCTTCCCTTTCATTTTTAGATATATCTGTTGTTGGAGTTTGGTAAATATTAGCGAAGTGTTTTTGTTTTTCTTCTGGCTTGTTATGTCTGGCCATAACACTTGGGTGTGATTGTTGATACAGTCATCATATAACTCGTGAGGATCGGAACCTCCAGACACCTGCCATTCATAGGATTTGAGACCAGTTTACAGGTGATTGAACGTTGGCTTCATTAAGCTCCAAGGCACAGGGATACGTCTTTAAGCACGACGTTATTACCCCTTGGGTATGATGGCGTGACATTTTACTTGACCTTTTAACGGTTAGGTCGAATGCTAGGCTGTCATATCAGTGGTGTTGGTTCAGATTATCTTTTGTTACTTTTACTTATCTTACCATTAGGGTGTGGCTGATACCAGCTGGAAAACAGATAAAGACAAATGAAGTGGTCTGATGTTTCTATGAATCAAACGCCTGACGAGAGACACTCATCTGTGTTTGCAGGTCAGTTATAGGACTGTTGTGGTAGCGGTGGTCTGGGTTACTGTTGCTGCCCGGGTTATTCGAAGGTTGAAGCATCATTAGTGACGAAATATGTTCCTGTTGTCAGGGTCTTTAAGTAAGCCTTGGTTAATATCACACAAGACCATGGACATTTTCTCTCTTGGGTAGTACTTGGAGTAGGTTTTGAGATTTCTCCATAAACTGATTGATTTTTACTTCAGTGACATTGACAGAGGATTTTACATGACAGGTTTCTAATGGAAATTGCAAGCGTACACACACACACACACACACACACACACACACACACACACACACACACACACACACACACACACACACACACAGATTATATATATATATATATATATATATATATATATATATATATATATATATATATATATATATATATATATATGATGGGAAGTGAGTCAGTTGTTGTTCGCTGATGATATAGCGCTGGTGGCTGATTCATGTGAGAAACTGCAGAAGTTGGTGACTGAGTTTGGTAAAGTGTGTGAAAGAAGAAAGTTAAGAGTAAATGTGAATAAGAGCAAGGTTATTAGGTACAGTAGGGTTGAGGGTCAAGTCAATTGGGAGGTAAGTTTGAATGGAGAAAAACTGGAGGAAGTAAAGTGTTTTAGATATCTGGGAGTGGATCTGGCAGCGGATGGAACCATGGAAGCGGAAGTGAATCATAGGGTGGGGGAGGGGGCGAAAATTTTGGTAGCCTTGAAGAATGTGTGGAAGTCGAGAGCATTATCTCGGAAAGCAAAAATGGGTATGTTTGAAGGAATAGTGGTTCCAACAATGTTGCATGGTTGCGAGGCGTGGACTATGGATAGAGTTGTGCGCAGGAGGATGGATGTGTTGGAAATGAGATGTTTGAGGACAATGTGTGGTGTGAGGTGGTTTGATCGAGTAAGTAACGTAAGGGTAAGAGAGATGTGTGGAAATAAAAAGAGCGTGGTTGAGAGAGCAGAAGAGGGTGTTTTGAAATGGTTTGGGCACATGGAGAGAATGTGTGAGGAAAGATTGACCAAGAGGATATATGTGTCGGAGGTGGAGGGAACGAGGAGAAGTGGGAGACCAAATTGGAGGTGGAAAGATGGAGTGAAAAAGATTTTGTGTGATCGGGGCCTGAACATGCAGGAGGGTGAAAGGAGGGCAAGGGATAGAGTGAATTGGATCGATGTGGTATACCGGGGTTGACGTGCTGTCAGTGGGTTGAATCAGGGCATGTGAAGCGTCTGGGGTAAACCATGGATAGCTGTGTAGGTATGTATATTTGCGTGTGTGGACGTATGTATATACATGTGTATGGGGGTGGGTTGGGCCATTTCTTTCGTCCGTTTCCTTGCGCTACCTCGCAAACGCGGGAGACAGCGACAAAGCAAGAAAAAAAGAATATATATATATATATATATATATATATATATATATATATATATATATATATATATGTGTGTGTGTGTGTGTATGTGTATGTGTGTGTGTGTGTGGAGCTAAGGATAATCGCACTTTAGCAGAAGTTCTGATAGTTTACTGAAACTTTACAATACGCTCTCATGGCGACGTGAGGGTGTACGTACAGGTGTTAATGTTAGGTTTTGAAACTTTATGAATTGTATGCACTTGGTAGGGAGGATATCATCCGTGAAACATGTGGCGTGTTGTAGAGTTTTAGTAAACTATTAGAACTGCTGCTGAAGTGCGAGTGTCCTTAAATGCTATCTTCACGAACCAGTGTGGTCGTCGTATTACCAATATACAAGTATGTATATATTACGTGTGTGGGATGAACTTTGGACGGATTTTCGTCCTGGAAGGTTGAACGGTTGTTTGATTACATTGATCCCCTAAAGTGAGTTGCATGTCTGGACGGGTGTCCTGGACCCACCCACAGCTGCTACAGAGGAGTGTCATACATGACTGGTGTGAGTGGTATCATGTAAATAGCGTGGGTATAACTCATGCTTCCGTGGCTTATGTAGTCGTATAACTGATGTGTTTTTATATTTCCATTTCGTGCTGTACTACCTTTAATCTAGCAGGACATTAATTTGTATCGTGATATCAAGTTATCCGCTTTCCGGCAAAGGCTAATTAGTCATTCGTTGTTGCATGACTTAAGTTGGGCAACTTGTGCCAGTAGACCACGATCATCCATCACTCCTTAATTTGTTCAGTCATGAATCCTCCATCATTATATGCCGGTATCAGTTTCGCTCGGCTGCACGACACCAGACGTTAAATCATCAGTCAGCCAGTATCATGGGAGAAATGATTTTAAACCATATTTGAGAACGTAAACAACACACTCAGTAATGACCAGGTGTCATGGCACGGATGGTGTTCTTAGAAGATTCGTCCGGTTCAGTTAAATCGATAGACCGTGTCCATGTTTCGTTGTATCGATCCAGCGGCGCGTCTGGAGACGTTGCACACAAGAGATCAGGAAGGATCGACTTGGCGTCGTCAAGGTAACCAAGGTTTGTGATGTGACGCCACCTTGATTATAAAAGGTGGTGGTAGCGCCAAGAGTGGCAGGGTTGTCCACACTTGATAGTGTGAGCCGGTGACGTGGCCCGGGTGTTGATGATTGCACGAAACTGCTCTTAACTTGGGAAGTTAAGCCATCGAACGCGATGGTACAATCCCAAGGTTCATATGACGACCCGGTCTTTGACCAGAACCCCCTCAGATACCCATGAGTCGTGGTGTGAAGCATGTTACTGTATCAGACGTGTAACTATAAAGCCTGGATGGGAGGCAGTGGGGAACTACAAACAGAAACCCAAACTGTGAGGCTCTGTAGAGCTAGCCGTGGCGGCAGAGTTCACACCTGGAAGCTACGAGGGGAAGCAGTCATCCATGAGCCGTAATAGAGAACCAGGAAAAGACCAGTTGAGGGTACCGAACCCTGGCTCTCGTATTGGAACCCTGACGTCGCAGCTACTGCAGCCACCTGAGTACGATACTTGACTATTCACCATCTTCTTACTTAAACCACCCTCCTCCAAGCCTCTAGCTCTCTCCTTCGTCTGCGTATGATCTGTCGAGTGCTGGCCAAACAATTACCCCAAGGAATGGAATATCTCATGGTTTAACCATGTTCATTTGATCATACGGTGCTTGAATGTGTGTGTATGTTAGTGGACTTGGCGGCTACCGATTGCTGGAAGGTCTTTTAGTCAGAATCTGCACCATACATGTTGATTATGCAATATGGAAACAAGTGTGTCAGTACAGCATGAAGGAAGCCTCACAACTGCCCGGTACAGGTCATACTTCCTCTGAAAAGACCAGCTGATATGTCATAGCAGATTGAAAATATTTGGTCAGTGTAAAGCTTTCAGTTCTCAAGAGAATATGAGCCGTTAGTTGATAGTCTTTGTGTACGTAGAGGGGAGGAAGAGTGGTGTGTGGCAGTCATCATCCTGATATGTAATCCTCATTCGTATCGGAACAGTTATAAGATTATTAGAAAAGACTCATCATCGTTATTCTAGGAATTCTTGAGAAGTAAAACCGTAGTTTAATTCTGGAACTCGATAGTGCGTGAGCAGATAGATCGCCATTAAAACCAACGTTATCTGTTGTTGGCCTACATAGACCTACAGTACTTTTGAAAGGAGAAAGTACTTTGATGTTGCGTCTATTTTGGGTTTTTTTTCGAGAATTCATCGGTTGTTCTAATATGTTTAACTTCTTTTGTGATTATTAACACATAAAGAGGTACGGAAAGATCTTCATTAATAGAACTGCTTTTATTATTGGGCACAGAGTTGATTAGTTGGTACGCATGGTGCAGGTTTACGGTAAGACGATGAGGTGAGGTGAGGTGAGGTGAAACCAAGGTTGACAGGATTTCCGTGGCGCTGTCTCAGATGTAGGAAATTGCAAGAGTTCCTTGGGTGAGGTCCATGGCTGCCGGGGGTCTTGTTGTGCGTCTGCAGAAGGGAAAGATGGCTCGCTGGGATCTTAAGTTAGTGGGCGGTTGCTCAGTGTGAGTTGTGATGCAAGAGGACGCGGGCTAACCCCTTAATTCAGCTGCTTCTCAAGATGGGCGGTGGCGACGTCTCAAGTGAGTCCTGCCGAAGAGGGGGCAATGGGAGATGAGGCAGCTCAGAGCCCCGTCAGAAGGCTGAGCAGTCACTTGGTGATCTGCTACTGTCGTTGCGAAGCACCAAGGGCTCCCGACTCAACTTTTTCCGCCATAGTTTGTTCATCTGTATCTGATAACGTAGTTTGGGGAGGAGCTGCTTGACTGCCTTCACTGATGGTTGGCCATTTATGAGGCAATCGGGTCGGCCGTGCCGATAGCATCGGGCGTGTGGGTGTGGCCGCCAAGCTCATTGACGCTTTTCCCTTTGGGGATTAGGGAGATATCGAGGGAGGTCGCACCTCGTTACTGTCAGTTTCGACAGCGACCCAGCATTCAAGGTTGGCAGTGTCATGGTTAACGCTACGAGTAGAATGTCGAGTGAGTATTGAAGTGCCACCATTCAGGCATACTAAAGTAAATTAATATCATTATTATTATTATCATTATTATAACTTATTTTTATTGCTATGTATAATCGTCACGATTTTTTTCATTGGGCTGCGCCACAGTCAGAAGCTGGGAAGTGATGGACTTGGGTTTGGGAGCGAGAGAGCCCAAGATGAGAATGTAGGTACCTCGCTCTCGTTAACTGACGACGATGATATAGTCTAGCCGAAGGTGATTCTCACTCGTGGTGTAACCACAAGCAGGCTGAGTCTGGTAACACCTACTGAAGGGTATATATATATATATATATATATATATATATATATATATATATATATATATATATATATTTTATACCTGATCACTGTTTTGTTGCGTTTGTGAGGTATTGTCAAGAACAAAGAAATGCCACATCCGCTCACATCCATTCTCTAACTGTTATGTGTAATGCACCGAAACCACAGCTCCCTTTCCACAATCAGGCACAATATACCTTTCCCTTGTTAACTTCAGACGCTTCACATGCGCTGGTTCAGTCCATTGATAGCACGTCGACCCCAGTATATCACTTTGTTCCAATTCACTCTTTCCCATGTTCACCTCTAACCCTCCTGCGTGTTCAGGACCCGATTGCTCTACATCTTTTCCACTCCAAAGTTCCATTCCAAAATGATCTCTCCGTTCTTCTCGTTCCCTCCACTTCTGACACATATATCCTCTTTGTCAGCCTTTCCTCACTCATTCTTTCCGTTTGCTCAAACCATTTCAGCAAACCCTCTTCTGTTCTCTTTACCAGACTATTACCCGACCTTTCTCTTACGCTTCCATTACTTACCTGATCAAACCACCTCACGCCACAATTTGTCCCCATATATATCATTTCCAACATTTTCACCCTCATCCGCGCAGCCTAACAACCTTGCTTTTATTCCCATTTACTCTCAACTTCCTCCTTTCACACACTCCTCCAAATTCATTCACCAACTTCAGCAGTTTCTCAGTCGAATCTGCCACTGGTGCTGGTATCATCAGCATACAACAACCAACTCAATTTCCAGGCCCTATCATATATATATATATATATATATATATATATATATATATATATATATATATATATATATATATATATATATATATATATATCGTGCTCTGAACTCCGCCTGCTTCACTTTACACAGCACAAGAAAAGCCACTTTGGCGACGCTGTATCATCGTCAGTGGGCAAGAGTTCATTGCTCCTCCCCTATATATATATATATATATATATATATATATATATATATATATATATATATATATATATGTATATATGTGTGTGTCTGTGTGTGTGTGTGTGTGTGTGTGTGTTATATTCATTGTTTCCCGCCTTAGTGGGGTAACATCAGGAACAGGTGACTGAGCCACATAGGAGTTCTTGGTTGACTTCTTTGTTCCTATCATTTTGAAAATAGTAATACTGGCGGAGAAGGTTTGCAGCCCACTTTCGCTACCTTTGTCGTCTTCTGTAACACAAAGGAGACACGTGACAATTTTTTCCCATATATATATTTATATATATATATATATATATATATATATATATATATATATATATATATATATATATATATATATATATATATATATATTTCAGCCAGGATTCGAATCCTGGGTGTTGGAGGGTATTGTGTTGTATGAAAGACGTTGATTTCCTAATTACTCTTGAGGTTTGTGTACATTTCGTACGTACATATGCTTTATGAATGAATCTAAACTAAGACATGGGACTCAAATGATGTACATTATATGGTCAAAATGTTGAGTCTAAGCTGTGCATATTGTCTTCGATATTTGAGTATACTGTGTCACCTGTAACCTAGATGGGAAGCTGTGACGAACAGTTGGTTGGTAGTGATGGCATGTGAGTATTAGGTTCCAATATTTCCAATTTTGTCAAGTTTCCATGTTAACAGCCAAGAACAGACCACTGTTGCCAACTCTGTGATGACCATTTCTTCTCGAGATCCTTCATGATCAAGTGCAGAACTTATACGTGGCGAGAGGTAAGCAAATATATGCTGTTAACGACGGTAGGATTGGCTTAGTCGGGATCATAAAGTTAGATTGTAGAGAGGAGCAGCATTATTAGTCTGTCTATAACCGTTCGGCATTTGGTCAAAACTCCCAGTTTTCTCTCGCGCGGGCATGAGGAATGTACCGTCATGCCAGCTCGGCCAGATAACTTGTATATATATTCTGCATCGCCCTTCACGTTCACAGTGAGGAACTCGCGCTCTCGCAGACATCTGGTGGGATCCAGTGTGAAATCCTGTATTTCCAGGAATGGCAGTCATGGTTCGAGATAAGATACAGGCGATAAATTAATCCCTTGAAAATTACAGACCACGCGGCTGGCAAGATCGTATGGGGGGGGGGGGTAAATAGGGAGGGGGAGGGTATACGGTGGGAGCTTGGGAGAGAGAGGGAGGGAAGGGGGCTTGTATAAGGGTGGGGTAGGGAGATGGGGAGAGAAGTGATGCTCATACCTGCCCACCGTGGATCTGCCGCTCACCTCTGGTCAACCTGAGCTGGGCCCGAGTTTCCGCGTACGAGAACGACACAGAACACTCGCTTACTCTGTGTGTGTGTGTGTGTGTGTGTGTGTGTGTGTGTGTGTGTGTGTGTGTGTGTGTGGCGGCTGACCTACCTCATGAACGCTGCGTGCGTCCGTGCGTTTTGTAGTCCTACGAGGACAGCGGTTCGGGGATTGTCGTGAAGTAGGTCACCCCAGAAGTAAACATTGACTTTCAAACAAGTCAGGTCATCCAGCGTATCATGTCTAATAGCTACACGTTGGTTATCTTCTGATTGCCAGAGAGGCCCTTGTAAAATGTTAATGTTACATGGTAATCGGACACTCATAGCTTCTGGTCATTATATATATATATATATATATATATATATATATATATATATATATATATATATATATATATATATATATATATATTATCCTTGGGGATAGGGGATTAAGAATACTTCCCACGTATTCCCTGCGTGTCGTAGAAGGCGACTAAAAGGGAAGGGAGCGGGGGGCTGGAAATCCTCCCCTCTCGTTTTTTTTTTTTTTTAATTTTCCAAAAGAAGGAACAGAGGGGGCCAGGTGAGGATAGGGGATTAAGAATACTTCCCACGTATTCCCTGCGTGTCGTAGAAGGCGACTAAAAGGGAAGGGAGCGGGGGGCTGGAAATCCTCCCCTCTCGTTTTTTTTTTTTTTTAATTTTCCAAAAGAAGGAACAGAGGGGGCCAGGTGAGGATATTCCAAAAAAGGCCCAGTCCTCTGTTCCTAACGCTACCTCGCTAACGCGGGAAATGGCGAATAGTTTAAAAGAAAGAATATATATATATATATATATATATATATATATATATATATATATATATATATATATATATATATATATATATATATATATATATATATATAATGGCTTGGATGTAATCGCATGTTTACCAAATGGTGTCCTAGTTACGTCTTTTCGATGTATATCAACTGACTTATATTTCTCTCTTGTGTCTCCCCTGATGATGTGATTATTACACGAAAGTGCACTTGGGAGCGTATCGTGTTTCATTTTCCCCGTGGACTCATAGAATATATATATATATATATATATATATATATATATATATATATATATATATATATATAAGACTAACTACTCATTAATTTATGCCAAGATTTTATTAGCTATCCGTCATATGATATTCATTTCGTTGAATACCAACCAACTCTAAAAATGGAAATAGTTGTTTCGTCGATAAATCAAGTTTGTGTTCAAGGACTGAGTGTGAAGTACGTGTGGCGTATCCGCGGGGGATTTAGGCTTAATGAACATCCGGCGCTGCCAAGCCATTACATCCATCAGCCAACTTAGGTTTGAATGAGGATCTTTATTGTCACTAATGTGTAGGGCTCCCGCCCGGATGACCATCTGCTAATCCGGTGGTATACATGATTCCTCATCAGCATACGTGCAGTTTGTTCAGCTGGGTGAGTGTGGGATGCACCTCATGTGTGTGCAGGTTGTAAGGGAACTGTTCCACCAGCCTACGAAATCACTACGTGTATCCTCTTGCCTTTCAAACCCCCTGTCAATATGGAAGGTTTTACCTTCGTCTCATTACTTCTAAGCAACGCAGATATAATTCACTACATGTTCCCATCCAATTCATTACATGTTCCCATCCAATTCATTACATGTTCCCATCCAATTCATTACATGTTCCCATCCAATTCACTACATGTTCCCATCCAATTCACTACATGTTCCCATCCAATTCATTACATGTTCCCATCCAATTCATTACATGTTCCCATCCAATTCATTACATGCACCCATCCAATTCACTACATGTTCCCATCCAATTCATTACATGCACCCATCCAATTCATTACATGCACCCATCCAATTCACTACATGTTCCCATCCAATTCATTACATGTTCCCATCCAATTCATTACATGCACCCATCCAATTCACTACATGTTCCCATCCAATTCATTACATGCACCCATCCAATTCACTACATGTTCCCATCCAATTTTTCTTTTTCCCCTCCCACTTGTATTCCTTCACACATGCTTTTTAATCATTTTTGTCTTGTAGATTTTTTTTTTTCTCGGCCAAAGTCGATCCATATAACCTCCAGCAATAATGTGGAACGTTCTTGAGCAGTGTCTCTGATTTGAACAGTGTTTCACGAGTGCTTAGGAAAAACAAAACAAAACCAAGGTTGATAACAACCATGTGGCAGGTGGTGATGGCCAGATAATCCAGCAGCAGAGATAAGAACGGTCGCTTCTTCAGAGTAATTCAATGTAATCCGAAACCTTTATTATTTAGATTTACCAGCCACCGTGTGTGTGTGTGTGTGTGTGTGTGTGTGTGTGTGTGTGTGTGTGTGTGTGTGTGTACAGCCTTAACTGGTTTAAAGTTTATATATATATATATATATATATATATATATATATATATATATATATATATATATATATATATATCTTTCTTTCTTTTCTTTTAAACTATCCGCCATTTCCCGCATTAGCGAGGTAGCGTTAAGAACAGAGGACTGGGCCTTTGTGGAATATCCTCACCTGGCCCCCCTCTGTTCCTTCTTTTGGAAAATTAAAAAAAAGAAAAAAAAAAACGAGAGGGGAGGATTTCCAGCCTCCTGCTCCCTCCCCTTTTAGTCGCCTTCTACGACACGCAGGGAATACGTGGGAAGTATTCTTCATCCCCTATCCCCAGGGATAATATATATATATATATATATATATATATATATATATATATATATATATATATATATATATATATATATATACATACATACACATCGTTTCCTGCGTTTGACACGAGCTTTCTCGTTATAGTGAAAAGTGATAACTTTGTATTGGACTTAAGAACAAAAATATCCATTTATGGCCAGATATACCTTTCATCGAGTCTTAATTATTTCATTTTTCAGGAAGATGAAAAAAATGTATATATTAATGTATATACAAATGCATGTGTGTAGTATATGTTATGCTCGGTGTATATCATGGTTGTTTCAGGCTTGTTAAACCCAGTTTGTGCCTATCTCTATCTGGAACCTTCCCTCCCCCTCTCACAACTTTTTCATCTCTGTTGATGGATATGTAATTCCACCCGTCAACACGGTAAACATTCTAGGTATCAGTGTGACATCTGACCTGTACTGGAGAACTCATGTTACACAGACACTTGCCTGAGTCGGCTGCCGTAAGCTGGGAGTCGTATTCAGATGCCGTAAATTCTTTTTCCTCACGAACAGTTGCTCCGAATATACAAAGGATTGATCCGTCCTTGTATGGAGTACTGCCCTCACAGCTGAAGAGGATCTAGCTCCACTTACCTGTTGTATAGAGTTCAGTCTTATGCATTCCGGCTGATCAGCTCTCCCAGCGTGACCCCACTTGCCATATACTCCTCACTGTTGGCTCATTTTCCTTTCGGTTATTATTGCTTCGGTTTCTGTTCCCGAGAGGTGGCTGCTCGTGTGCCCCCACCTTTAACTAGGCCACATGATACTTTGCTAATTAATGCCTACAAGAGTGTAGCCAGCTGCGAGGGGTAACAGTGTCGTGTAAAGGCACCTCACCCTGTTGTGGATGGGGATCCTTCTTCTCTTAAGAATAAACTTATGAAACCCGAACTCGTCAAAGCTACAGCGTAACATGATTGGGTGGCCGAAGGCAACCCTAGTGTTGTGATATCTGTCTCGTCTTTACACCATTTATGGATCTTTTATTTTATGTTAAAGTCTTTATTTGTCTCATTATACAATGATAGAGCATCTCAGCCATAGCCTGGGTGAGGGGGGTACAACATGCCCATGGGTAAGTGGAGGCACGTATGGCGCGCACTATGGGCACAATACATGAGTTAGGAGGGTGACAGGTGGCTCTAGTGGATCCGGGGACGTAGGGCCTTAGGTCTTTGTCCCGTCATCACAAAGGGAGGGATGGCACTGCACTGTTGTATACAACCCGAGGAACACAGGTCGTACATACACCGAGGTACCCCCAGGTTGGTTTGGGTCCGAGCAGGTACACTGTGATGGTTAGTGAACGCGTATCACAGTAAGTACTCAGTGAACGGTGTACACACGTTCAACTGGAGGCTTTGGGCACGTGAATTACATTGGACACGATCAACATATGAAAATTTGAATGATTTGCCAAGATCAGGACATACATTAGTAAGCTTTCAGGTGAAGGGTGCATGGCTAGAGATAGGTGAAGGCAAAGCACAGAGCGTACAGTGGGATTATACAGACTTACTAGATGGTGACAGGAGAGCAAATGTGTAGTCTGGGCCCAGGGGTTCTCATCCCATCGGAATAGGTTGGCCACAGTCACCGATGACGGTGTAGTACAGAGTGAGGTAACAGACACAAAAACACACGTACGTATGTCTATATGCACGATGCAGGTGTAGCTCAAGGGATGATACATTTTATGGCGGTACAAGAATACATTCAGGAATATTACTGTTCACGAAAGAGCCACGGGTTTGCCCTGAATGCTAGGCCTTCAGACTTGAAAGCACTGATTTTAGGACGTTAGATTTATGTCTGTGGCTGGAGCCTCCAAACGTCAAAGAAAAGGTAATGTTCAGTTGTGCGTCTGTCGACACGTGGAAATGTTCAGGATTAAAGTTTCTCACGACTCGCCACAAATAGCCGTACCCGAGGCGTTTTCTGGGTCGCCATAGTATCACATTGTGTGGGACAAGTCCTGCGGTTCCCTCACCGATGTTTGTTAAAACCTGGGACGATCATTATGCTTGTTGTTACTACAGCTACTTAGTGTTTCAGCATTTCCCAGGAGGTTCCCTCCCTCGCTGGCCTGTGTAATGAGAGCATGCGGGATATGCCTCTCAGTTAGAGCAAGTCTGGTAAGAGGAGGAGGAGGAGGAGGAGGGACTTGGTAGCAGACAGGCTTGGTTAGCAAGATTATCAACCTGGTCATGACTCTTACACCCAGTGTGTGGCTGTATCCTTTGAAATTGGATATGTAGGCTGTTCTCATCGTCCTAAATGGATAAGCAAGAAGTAAATGTTGGAATGTACTTTCCTTCGGGAGTTCTTCCTCCGGAGATTACAACAAGTGTAGGTCTGGGGTCAGGGACGATATCAACATGAGGCTGGGGTTGGAGGATGTGCCGTAATGCCACGACAACACTATACAGTTGACAGCAGGCGGAGGTGGGCTGGTGGCTGTGTTTCTCTTGCTGGGGTTGAAGGATATGCTGTAAGGCAATGACACAACCATACAGTTGACAGTAGGCGGAGGTGGACGAGTGGCCATGTTTCTCTTGTTGGGAGTGGATGAGACTGTTACTGTTGTAAACACCATTAGCCACACCGCCAGTGCCTTACCGTTGGCCTTCAAGGATCCAACGGTATACACACGTAGCTCACTGTCACGCATGTTGGCCACCATCCTATCTGGTTGTCGACGTGCGGTCCTTGTAAGATATGAGGACTGAGATGATGCTGAGGATGACGGTGTGCAGAGTGAGTTTGCAGGAGGTCTGGGAGTGTCAGGGTTTTAAAGATACGAGTGTAGGATCTGGCGTTGATATTGCCTTTAGAGACCATGGTTTGTTGTGACCGAGACTGAGCCATCTGTGATGTATCTGGTGGATGATAACGGATGGTAAGAGGGATCTGGGGTTCTTAATAACATGTAGAAGCGGTTTGCAAGACTAGGAGCGAATGTGGGGTTTCTGAGACACTTGGCACTAAAAGCGACATCAATAGATTCGGTTCAGACAGGGCCAGTGCAAACTTACTTCTCACATTGACGTACCTCAGTCAAGCGACGTACGAGAACCTAAGATTATTGTCAGTTTTGTTTAGAAAAACATCGTGGCAACGAGGGAGTTGTGGGTCATCCATGTAGCACATACAGTCGGAAAAAACCTCCTAGTGATAACCACATTCGGTAATTAGTAATGTCTGTGAGGGTACGGAGTGGTAAGACGACCAGGAATTCTGGCTTTCCGGCCACATACATAAGTTCGTGGGGTCGGTAAGGTCACCATTTTCACTGTCGGGTTAGGTCAATGGTAGACATACTTCACTTACATCATTGTGAAGCTGGCGAGTGGTCTGAGAGGTGTGGTCTGTGATCTTTTTCTCAGTTTGGGAACTCTCAACCCCCATCATGTCTCTCCTAACAAGTGGTACTTCTCACCTAATAAGGACAGATTTTCCACTTCTGCCAGGATCCTTGAAATGATTTTCCTCTTTATTTCGAATTTTTTTCATGTTTCAATTGAAAAATGGTTTGGACAACTGAATGACCTAACCATGTCCTTCTCATGAACATTTTATAAATACCTTACCGTAGGGGAGGATGAACAGCTGGGTTGACTGTGGCCTAACTACCGCGACCAGGATTCGTTTCCATGAACTCAGCCACGGGCGGTCCGTGAATGCATTACGGTCAACAACACTTACCGCTACACCACAGAGATCCATAACTACGTCTCTTCGTTGCATATTAACTGAGTTATATTTCTTTCTTGTATCTCCCCTGATGATGTGATATTTACACGAAAGTGTACTTGGGAACTTATCGTGTTTTATTTCTCCGTGGATTCATCGATATATATATATATATATATATATATATATATATATATATATATATATATATATATATATATATATATATATATATGCATGTGTATATATGTATATGTCTGTGTGTGTATATATATGTGTACATTGAGATGTATGGGCGTGTATATTTGCATGTGGGGACGTGTATGTATATACATGTGTATGGTGATGGGTTGGGCCATTTCTTTCGTCTGTTTCCTTGCGCTACCTCGCAAACGCGGGAGACAGCGACGAAGCAAAATAATTATAAAATATATATATATATATATATATATATATATATATATATATATATATATATATATATATATATATATATATATATATAAGGAAAGCACGCTGCAATAGAGATGGGTGTGGTAAACTTTTGTACTGTATACAGAAATGGTTGGCGGCAGCCCAGGTTGGTTGAGGGCGCCGTATTGTTTACAGTCGTCTCCACCTGGCTCTCCCGCTAGGCCTATCCTCCACTCCGACTCACTGGCTATTTTTAAGTTGGCCAGACCCAACCTAAATACTTGCCTGGGACCGGGATTATGGAGGTGGTAGTGGAGTGCTATGGTTAGCACAGCCAATGGCGATGCTTCCAGTGCAGGATATCTGTTGGGAGGGAATTTACTGTCCGTTCTTTTTATACGGCGACCCAAATACTCTGGGAATTAATGATGTAACTCGGTATTTGTACTGTAGTCTCAAGGGTGAAGTTGTTTCAAGTTTATGTGGTTTGGAAATAAGGGTAATTCCTGTCTAGTTCCTCCAGGGCAGGTTGTTGGTGTTTCCCCAGGGCAGGTTGTTGGTGTTTCCCCAGGGCAGGTTGTTGGTGTTTCCCCAGGGCAGGTTGTTGGTGTTCCCCCAGGGCAGGTTGTTGGTGTTTCCCCAGGGCAGGTTGTTGGTGTTTCCCCAGGGCAGGTTGTTGGTGTTTCCCAGGGCAGGTTGTTGGTGTTCCCCAGGGCAGGTTGTTGGTGTTCCCCAGGGCAGGTTGTTGGTGTTTCCCCAGGGCAGGTTGTTGGTGTTCCCCAGGGCAGGTTGTTGGTGTTCCCCCAGGGCAGGTTGTTGGTATTCCCCCAGGGCAGGGGTTGGTATTCCCACAGGGCAGGTCGGTCATGTTTCCTAGAGCAAGTGTTGGTGTTACCAGGACAAGTTTTGGTGTTCCCCCAAGGCAAACATGTGTTGATGTTCCCCTAGGGTAAGTGTTGGAGTTCTCATAGACAGATGTTGATGTCCCCCAAGACAGGTGTTAGTTTTCCTTCAGGACAGGTGTTGGTTTTCCTTCAGGACAGGTGTAGGTTTTCCTTCAGGTCAGGTGTTAGTTTTCCTTCAGGACAGGTGTAGGTTTTCCTTCAGGACAGGTGTTAGTTTTCCTTCAGGACAGGTGTAGGTTTTCCTTCAGGACAGGTGTAGGTTTTCCTTCAGGACAGGTGTTGTTTTTTCAGGACAAGTGTTGGGGTACCCCAGGGCAGGTGTTGGATTTCCTTCAGGACAAGTGTTGGTGTACCCTAGGGCAGGTGTTGGATTTCCTTCAGGACAAGTGTTGGTGTACCCTAGGGCAGGTGTTGGATTTCCTTCAGGACAAGTGTTGGTGTACCCTAGGGCAGGTGTTGGATTTCCTTCAGAACAAGTGTTGGTGTACCCCAGGGCAGGTGTTGGATTTCCTTCAGGACAAGTGTTCGTGTTCCCTTTAGGTCATGTTATGTTATGTTCCTTGAGGCAAGTAATGGTTTTCCTGGGGGCAGGTGTTGGTGTTCCTTCAGGACAAGTGTTGGTGTACCCCAGGGCAGGTGTTGGATTTCCTTCAGGACAAGTGTTCGTGTTCCCTTTAGGTCATGTTATGTGATGTTCCTTGAGGCAAGTATTGGTTTTCCTGGGGGCAGGTGCTGGTGTTCCTTCAGGACAAGTGTTGGTGTACCCCAGGGCAGGTGTTGGATTTCCTTCAGGACAAGTGTTAGTGTTCCCTTTAGGTCATGTTATGTGATGTTCCTTGAGGCAAGTATTGGTTTTCCTGGGGCAGGTGTTGGTGTTCCTCAGGGCAGGTGTTTTTCCTCTAGGACAAGTGTTGGTGTTCCCTAAAAGCAGCATTCACTTGTATCATCATTATATGTGTTGAAATATTTGAATGGATGATCGATGTTCACGAAGGTTCATATATCTTTAGTTGACATACCAATAATGATATATTATTCACATCACTTTATAATGTCCTCCATAAAGAGGTAGGTTCTACTTCATCTAGCCACCGAAAACAAAGGAAAATTTGAACATTTTAAGATGTTCTTTCGGAAACTAATGTAAAAAAAGTGAATGTACTCACGAATAAGTATGAGATAACCAAACACACTTCAGTGTAAGCCCTTGTATGATCCCCCTGCAAGAGCAGACTGGTCAGTTGAAAGTGATGTTCCTTCGTCGTATTGACGATCATAAAGCTTCCTTGTAACAGGATCTGATTCCGGGCGACATACGCGGGCCGTCGTGTCCCATATGTCTAAAGCGCAACCCCTTGTTACATGACACCGCGAACTGTCACGCCTCACAACTGTAAAACGACGAAAAATATTTGTTTCCTGTAGTTTATTTCCTTGACATACGTAGAAAATGAACGGAGGAAACAGATGGTCTGATACCAGTGAACGTTTTTAAAGTTTGGCCTTAAATTTGGCTGACCTGTTGGGTGATTTACGGCTCCCGTTTTCCTTTTGTTCAGAGAAACTGATTTTCTTACTGTGGTGAACATATGGAGGTAATAGGTTGGTCGTGGCAGCGTAGCAGATTTATGGGATGAGAACTTGTAATGTCATCTTGTGTCCAGACTGGAGTAGTGGTTGGTGAAGTTTCTCGGGTAATCTGATTGTAAGACGCTTTAGCTTGTGTGGAAATAATGATGTGCAGAAATGATTGTCATATTAGACTTGGAGCTTAGATGGGCAGTCACGGTTGACACATCTGTAGGGAGAAGGGTGTTTTGTAGGTCACAGCTCGTATATAAGTTTTTGATATGCAATGGAATAGACAATAATGGATATTAAAAGTGTGTTTTTATTGAATTTGAGTATGTATGTATGTATATATATATATATATATATATATATATATATATATATATATATATATATATATATATATATATATATATATAAAGTGTACTAGGTTGGCGTATTTCTAAAACCACATTGCTGTGTCCGGTTCGCCACCAGCGTTTAAGGGGGAAAAATTACTTTCCACCAAGTGGGCCAAAACAGCGCAAGATAACTCATATTCCGAGCTTTATGTCTGATGTCAGGTGGGGCGGGAAGAGTATAGAGGCAGGCTTGAGAGGGGAGGCGGACTGAACACCTGCCGGCGTGGGAAGACCGCGGAGGGGAGACTCGCGTACTGTTGCAAGGGACGTCACATCTGCTGGGAGGCCACCACGCTGGCCCACAAAGTGCTCACTGGGAGTTAGGGTGTGAGAGCTTGGGCCAGTTCTTGGCCTCGTGCTGGGAATGCTGGTTTGTGTTATTATGTGGGTCTTGGAGGAAGCACGGAAAGTTTCTACAGCTTCTGTTTATATCTTGGATTACATTTTGGATTACACCCACTCATATATATATATATATATATATATATATATATATATATATATATATATATATATATATATATATATATGTATATAGATAGATAGATAGATAGATAACTGTAGTAACGTGTTACCCAATGAACTGACTGAAGATGAACATGTTCAAAACATATGGGGACATTTTCCAAATGCACACGAGACTGAAAGAGGAAGCAGGAAGCTCCAGCAGCAGTGGGCTACTCAGTCCTTAAGAGCTACACTTCCTGGCCAAGTGTAGAGTGGCGGCCGGCCTGCACTGCTCACATCCTGGAGGAGGAATTCCCAACACCTGCGCGCTATGGGAAACTTCAATGGGCATTATGAAGGCATTATGGGATGGAAGGGGTGTTCACGGAGGGTGGGAACTTTGCTGGGAAGTGATGGGGGCAGTGACGGGGCATTTGTTGGCATGTTGGTGGTGGGGGCCGCCGTAATGCTCCTCTGTTTATTGCTGGTGGGGTTTGTATCCATGATTTACGATCCTGTGTTGAGAATGGCGGTAGTCCTGTTCGTATGGCTCCTGGTAATGGTATATATATATATATATATATATATATATATATATATATATATATATATATATATATATATATTTATATTTATTTTTTTTTTCGGAAATCGTAGGTCTGTGTAGATTTCTTTTGCAGTAACTGATGATGGTAGATGATTGGTTAAGAGTTTATTGGCAACCATGGTTGATATGGCTGGGTCTTTAATAGTGGTGAGGTTGTGGTTATGGTGGCTATTGGGTCTTTGCTGGTGACAAATTTGGTGGTACTGGTAAGTTTGGGTATTACCGCCCTCCGTAAATTCTCTCTTGTGTTAGTAATGAATATGGAATCGTGTGGCTGTGGCTTGTAATGGTGGTGGTTATACAACACTGATGGCGGTGGTGGTTCTGGAGGCTGTTGCTGGAAGCACTTGGGTTGAACGTGGTGGGGAATTGGTTTGCCTCAGCGAAAACACAGAAGAGGAGTCAGAGGTTCGGGGATGATGATGATGATGTCATTGTTCCAGTTGAAGATGAAGGATGGCTCCGGGAGGGAAGTTTGTTTGATGGGTTCACCCACATGATGGTGGACTTCAGCGCCGGCGGTCTACGTTCTTAAACGTGCCGTTGCTTTGATGGGATGATCCCTAGGGGAGAGAGAGAGAGAGAGAGAGAGAGAGAGAGAGAGAGAGAGAGAGAGAGAGAGAGAGAGAGAGAAATTCCTCATGTGATACATCTCCGACGCTCATCGCGTCCATGAATAGTTCATCGTGTGGCCATGACCTTTGACCTACATACATCAAAACTGATTTTTTTTCTTTCTTTCTTTGGGGGTTTGTGTGACACCTGGCATTTCTGCACACTTTCATCCAAGTGTTATCGGTTAACATTTGAAGTTATCTTACGAAGACGTTGACGCATGGAACGTCAGTGTAGGTGCTGCTGCGAAAATAAAGCTAGGATTTTACGGAAATATATCGTGTGTGATGAATTATGATGAGAACGAACTTTGCCAGTGTGGAAACGTAAAGTTATTAATTGGTTGGTTTATAATGGTTACGGGAATGTGGTTCTAATGTGCACTAGGCGACGCTGAATTAATCATTATGAGGCATTGGCGGACAATGGCGGATTTTTGTGTATCAGTTGGTATTTCAGAAATACCATTGCGATGGTAGCCATAATGTTATATCGACAGTAGTCACGTGATGACTTGAGCGAAGCCGAATGCATTTTGCAAGCGATATTTGCGAGCAAGGACGGGCGAACATGTGATGATGAAGGCAGTTGTAATGATATTCTTTCAGAAGTAACTAGGATAATGCTGGAGACGATAGATGGCTCACTGTAGGCTCAGATTAAGCGGGAGACTGTAGCTGGAGGTTGCAGTATAGTTTGTCTCGATATACTCTGTATATCAAGACAACTACGATAACATAACAACTACAATAACATAACAACTACAATAACACCACTTGAAACTGCATAAACAATGGTGGCTACTGTATGTGTTATCTGTGGCTTGATTACGAATACTGAACACGTATATCGCTCACGGAAGACTTTTCAATGAGTGCTTGGTTGTAGATGAGACAAGTGAAGGGAGACGGAAGGCTCTGTTGGTGTGCGGGTAGAGATGGGTCGTGATGGGGCAGTATACCTTGACAATGGTTTTAGTTGTCTGGTTTGGTTTGTTTTATGCCTGGGTAGCTTGGACGTATGTCGTATACACACCGATGGAACGTCACACGTCCGTATTGCTTTTCGGCTCTTGGGTGGTTGATCTCATATACTGTGACAGCAACAAACCCTGACGGGTGCCTCTTATGATACCCATTGGGCGTTTCCGCCCGCTCACCAACGTCCTGCTCCTAACCCCCCCTCCTCCCCCCACTGCCTCCCTCCCCTAAACACCCCCCCCCCCCCCCGGTGTAACGTGCACTGGGGTGGGGTGGGGTGGGAAGGGGGGCTTGCCTGATGGGAGTCTTCTCAGGTCCGGCGTATTGTAATCTTTGTTCCTCATCTGTGCCTTCTACTCCTCCCAGCAGTCGCGCTCTCTTTGGTATTAATATGAAAGTCGGGGAGATATACTGTCGGGATTTATATGGTCTTGGAATGGAGTGACAGTTTGAGGCTAATGGTCTCCTGGTGCGAATTGAAGGCAGAGAAATACGGCTTCGAAGTTACTTATGGTGGCCAGGGTCAGCAGATACTTACTTACTCGCTGTACACATGCCAGGGTGTACACGTAGTGGGAAGCAGGCACAGAGAGAGAGAGGTCCAGTAAAAGAAACAAAAACCGAATGCTCATTTTAGACTGGAAATTTACATCTCTCTCTTCTTTCTTACTTGTAATTAATAAGCGCTGTTCCTGAAACCTGAGCCGAACCGTAACATCTCGAAGTAATGTATGCTTGGCCTACCTGGCGGTACTCGGTAACCACTCCTCGAACTGCCTTATGTCTTCGGTGTGGTATGTTAGTGTGGTGGAGCCGCACGCTGTTGTAATGAACGTTGGAGTCGACCCGGTGTTCTCCATAATGTATGCTTTAGTGAATAACGACTTTTTACTGTAATGGTGGTTTAGTTTGTTTTGCTATTGCTTGCCCCCATAATCATTATCCATTTTTAAGGTCTGTCTTTCTCACATAGCCTGGGGGGGGAACTGAAAGCTGATGGTATGGTAGAACGGGCTCTCCTGTACAAAGGGCACTTGGTATCAAAACCGTGTTTTTATTGAGTGGTGGACATTAACTGGCACTTTTATGATAATAACTTGGTCTTGTAATGAATAGTTGTTATCCTGGGAGATAGTGTCCAGCTGATGTCGGCCTGCGAAACTCATCAGAGATAAGAATCTTTAAGGCGTTGTGGATAACAAGAGATGAATTCATTTATCTTACACCACTGTGGACGGTGTGCCGAGCTATCATCTTTCACCAGTCGTTTATATGGAAAGTAAGATTAACTTGGTCGTCTTGCCTCTTCGCTGTGGAGGTGAACATAAGGTTTGGTTGAACAATCTCTGGACGTTGTGAGATACACAAGCTCCCACACACACACACATAACTCTATCACTCAGTCTACCGCTGGACCTCAAAGAAAACGGTTCTGAGGCGCACACTTACTGCCCTTTGATTTATAAGTCGCAGAGTTCTATCCCCGAATCATACGAGTTTCAGCTCTACGACAAATACCTTGTAGCACACTGATGACTCGGCGGGCTAAAATGTGGAGTAAAAAAATGCGAAACTGACCAACACATGGCCGGGAGGAGAAGAGAACTCCAGTATAAAACCATCATTAAAATTCTTATGTTAAACCCTCTCCCTCTCTACCCTGGTATTACAACTTCACAACTCACAACCTGAGACACCGACGGTCCCAGCCTTATTTTCCGACTCCTAGTTAACCAACATGTCCTTCAACCGTGTTCCTGATTAGTTCGAACGTAATGCGTGCTCGGACATCGTACCGGACGACCCGTGTCGAAGCGTTGTTAATGTGAAACGTAAGCGGACGGAGTCCATCTCCGGCGAGGGAAGCCTTCTTATCGAGGTCCAGAAGTATTTTCCAAGTCTTATCGCAACGAAGGACTCGGATATCGCATCGAGCTCCTTTTACAGTGTCGTAAGATGACGTTAGGAGTTCACTTCGCGGCCCTGGGCGTTGACAGCAAGCAGGCCGGTGCTCCGAGACTTTGAAACGCTGTCCGCATTAGGCGCTAGGCTGCCACACAAACCATGGCAATAAGCGGTGTGTTTCGGAGGCGAGCTTGGTCAGGTGAGCAGTTGTGGACGTGTGACAGCCCTTTGAATGATAGGTGAAGCTGAAAATGGCTCTTAAAGCTTGCAAAAAAAAAAATCCATGTAATCAAGGGATATTCATTAAAGAAACACCAGGGATTAAAGTTGGTAATTGATGGTCAGTTTGATGAACGATTTAGATACGGATCATCCAAATTATAGAACGAAAGTCAAACCGTTGATATATATCATTGCGCAACAAACTGTAGAGCGACATCATTATTCATTATTACACTGTGTACTCGCGTGAAATTATTTGCTTTTCAGTTTGTGTAGAAGTTCCTTCGTTCTGTTATGATGGGAGTTATTTTGAAATATGATTAAGGAACATGACACTGATAAATGGGAAATACATTCTTCAGGGTTTGCAAGGTTTGGTTCGCTAGAGAAATAATGCTGGTGAGAATTCCAACGAAACCTCGCTAAGGTTAGATGTAATATATATATATATATATATATATATATATATATATATATATATATATATATATATATATATATATTCTTTTGGTTCAAAATCGGTCACTTTTGATATAGAAACATTATCTTTGAGATTTTTTTTTCTATTTTGATAAAGCGGTTGACTCTAAAACTTGGAAGTCTTGTGTCACATTGATTCATTTAGATTTGATGATTCATCCATGTGTTACATTAACACTCGACCATTGGTCATGATCCTGTCTCGCAGAAGGCTTATGCCACCTAGACTTCTCGTATTTTTTTTTCCTTTCTTTATCTATTGTATGTTGTTTGAGCAGTTTCCTGTGTGATTAGGTGAAATAGGCCTGTTGACGTCAGTAACAACTTGATGAATAGTTAGGACGGGCAGACAGAAAGTAATTCCTTCATTCTTGTTACGAATGTTATAAGACCGTGCCTTGTTATGGAAGGTTATGTATGATCTAGGACCCTTGGTAGAAACATTTTGGATGTTTAATGAGATATCATGATGATCCAATGTTCGAGGATCATAACGGTGGAGTTTGGTACCCTCTCGAGAGCGAGGACGTAACCCTGTAGTAATCATGAGCAACTTCACGACCCACTTGAGGGTAAAGTCGACATAGACGGTAAGTCGTCGTCCTCGAGAGTTTAACGTGCATGTGAGACATTCTGCTCAGCTTCCCTTCCCTCCCCTCTCTGCTCTCTGACATAGCCCCCAAGCGTCGGGGTGATATACTGCTCTGCTTTCACGGAAAGATTTCTGCGAGCGTCTCCAACGTGGCCATACCTTAGACATTCGGTGTAGTCATTGACTTCGTAGTTTCCCTAAGAATAGTGACCTTAAACTCGTTGTTTTAGTCATGCAAAAGTCGCAATTCATTTTCTAGTACGAGTTAGTAATGGCCTGGAATCCCTGATGTTTCTCGTTTCTGTAACAAATCATACTAACTCAGGGAAGTGATTCATATTAAGCACATGAACACAGGGTATAGACTTGATTCATATGAAACACATGAACACAGGATATAGACTTGATTCATATGAAACACATGAACACAGGATATAGACTTGATTCATATGACACACATGAACACAGGATACAGACTTGATTCATATGAAACACATGAACACAGGATATAGACTTTTCTGAACACCATTTGTACAACATTACTCTTCTGCAGCGCACTTCCGTTCCAATATTACTTAGTTCGGACTTTGAGATAAACACGATGTTCTCACAGTGTTCAGACAACATAAGAAACATCACCTTTTGTTATTATTATTATTATTATTATTATTATTATTATTATTATTATTATATTAGGCAAAACGAAAATAGATGCTCATGATGTTTGGAGTACTGGAACTTACTACAAATCTTAAGTGGAAGTGAGTGAATCGTATGTATTTTATAAATAATCTCAAAGGCGTGATATATATTGTAACTGTATTCATTTTTAGAAGATATGAAGGATTTCAGGATATGATTATGAATACACTCACACACACACGCGCGTGCACATACACTGATATATTTACTTCCCCCTCCCCCAAGATTCCCTTTTGTGAGGCTCCTGAAGCTCTAAGGAAGCCAGCCTCGTCCACTGATTGGGACCAACAGTTACGAGGTGTGATTATGTGTGTGTGTGTGTGTGTGTGTGTGTGTGTGTGTGTGTGTGTAGTGCAGATCAGATGAGGAGTCAGTGTCCGGTGTCTTCGGTATGGATACGTCGCATCTCCAGCGTGATGGGTCTAGTGATACGTTGAATCTGTGTTTGCGAGGTGGTGGTAGAGGTGGTTAGCTCGGCGACTGAACGTGTGTTACTTACCGTCACCTTCCTGACCGTGTTGTGAAAGTGGTGGATGAACCACCATAGGATATGATGCACAGCCGGTACTTCATTCACCCCCAGTTTATCGTCACTCAGTTATAGAAATAACGTCTCACACGTCACGATGCACTGCCATTTCCCTTGGCACACACACACACACACACACAAAAAAAAAAAAGGTGGATACGTGAAGAATGGAATCACGAGTGAGTGAACCTTCAAGAGTGAGAAAGAAGGAAGATGTGAAGGAACAAGTATGAGGAGCGGGTGGATGGGTGAGGGTGGGGGGGTAACTATTTTCTTCTTCCGCGCGATTTATTCTGCATTATTGGATTTCTAAGTTAACGTTGTGGAGGAGGGGGGGATGCGCTGCCAAGCCCTGCGATGTTTCTCCGGGGTTAAGTAGTGGTGTTAGGATTCGCCCAAAACGGGAGAAACGGCGGGAGGAAGGTGGCTGGCTGCAGTGTGTGTTATGACGTAGCCACCTCCTTCCTCCAGCATGATCGAGATTGTGTACTTAAGCCTCACTGTTACGAAGACGTCTTCCTCGTATCCTATTAAACGATATATTTACACCTAAAGCTTCGCGTAAGCATATGATTTTCTCTGGTTACCCCCGAGTTCCCGTAGGATACAAAACAAATGACGTATGGTGTTTCTTCTTGCAGCGTTCAGAATAGCATGCCAATGCCTCCTAAAGGGCCTGATCTTCATTTTTCGATTTAGTTGATGAAATTCGAACCAGTTGCCCATTTTACTTGAAAAGGTCTTAAAACCACGATGTCCATGCGCTGGCAGACATCAGCGTGTGATATATGTGTGTTGGCCAGTCTGCCCGCCCCGCCTCCGGTCCCACTGGCTTGCGCCTCTTCCCGTTATGTTTCGTCAGGGGACCCTATATGGTCTGCCATTTACCTGGATTACGTCATGGCTGGTGTAAACTTCCCCTCGAGTGAAGGCAAATGGGAATGCCAAGAAAAAATAAGGTGAAAGGCCAGTTTGGTCGATAGTGAACTTTTCATTTTTCAAAAATAAATTTCGTTGGTTTTCATGTCGGTTTGACCTACGGATGAGGCGCAGTTTGTCACGCGCAGTTGGTGATAAAATTCCTCACCGATGCTTTTAACCGCACATATTGGTTTTTATTGTTAGTTTACCCCAAGTAGATAGAGACGTACCAGCCTGTGCTTCCAGTCCTAACGTGGGCCAGCGAATGAAAATTATTGGGTTGAGCCTGAGCGAGCGAGGCATCAGCAGGGAATGTACACCGCGTTACACACTGGACAATGGTCAGTTTTGTATACAACCAAGCCTTATGTCTCCCTTCCCCCCTACAGTCTTCCTTTATATTCTCTATCCTGCCTCTCTCTCTCTCTCTCTCTCTCTCTCTCTCTCTCTCTCTCTCTCTCTCTCTCTCTCTGTTTCCTTATTTTCGATTTTCATTTTTCATCTACTTTCGAACTGGATTCGTTGGGAATGCGTTACAGGATATATATATATATATATATATATATAATATATATATATATATATATATATATATATATATATATATATATATATATATATATATATATATATATATATATATATATATATACGTGTGTGTGAGATACGAGTCTTCCACGTGTGGAGTTTTCTGAATAAATCGATTTCTGTTAGTCTTCTCCTTGTTATATCCACTTCGTTAACTTTATTCCTTTTCCACCCTGCCAGCCTTCTCTCTCTCTCTCTCTCTCTCTCTCTCTCTCTCTCTCTCTCTCTCTCTCTCTCTCTCTCTCTCTCTCTCATAATCTAAATCCTCTTCACTCTGATCGATCGACCTGACTTGATTCCGTTAACTCCCATTAGATATATATTTAGCCCAGTCTTCGCTCCGTGCTCGGCCAGGAGGAGAGACAGTTCCCGGTCATTATCATGGACCATCTTTCGTCACTGTCATTCCCTCCCTGTTATCTCTTCATGCCGCTTATCTTGTCATTCCATCATGCCGCCCTTCCTCCCCTCCCCCCCAGTTCCTCCTCTTCCTCCTCCTCCAGCAGTGTCTCTTCTCCTCCTCCCTTGCACCACCACCTCCCTTCTCCACCGCCCACTGTAGTGTCCTCTAAACCCCGCCGGATGGATCCCTGTTCTCCCAGCTTTTGGTAACCCCTTGCCATCCTGTGACCCTTGTTCACAGACATACTCTCTCTCTCCCTCTCACACCCTTTGTGGTTCTATGTCTCCCTTCTCTCCCTGCTTCTCCCTCTTCGTCTTTGCCTCTTGCACTACTACTTGCTCGTCCTCAGGCGCCCACTACTCCCCCTCCGCGTCTAGTCTCCCTGGCTCTCACTCCCCCTCAGTCTCCCCTCTTCGCGCACTCTCTCTCTCTCTCTCTCTCTCTCTCTCTCTCTCTCTCTCTCTCTCTCTCTCTCTCTCTCTCTCTCTCTCTCTCCGTCCTCTCACTCACCCACCCTTCCCCTCCCATCCACCCCCCTCCCCTCCCCACCCTTCGCCTCCCCCCTCATTTATTACCGTATCCGTTACTGCTCCCTCATTTCGTGTTTCCCTCCCGCGAGTTTCGGCTTTATCTGCGTCTTGGACATTACTGATGCACCCAGGCGCCGCCCACGCCAGCTTCTACGTGTTACTCCGGGATATTGTCTTGGCGCACGATGTTACGTTTCACCATCTCTCGTTCTTCATGCTTTTCTCTACATCGTGTGTGTTTCTTATTCAGGGATGAGCGTTTCTCTAAGGCTTACCTCCACCCACATTGACGCTCCAGCCTCGCACTCGTCCTTTGTATCGCTTCTGTTACCTTGTATTATGTCAGTACAGTAACGTCATGTTTTGTAACGCCGTTGCTTATCCTTTAACGTGTATGATAAGGACGCCTGAATAAACTTTCTGAGAAATCGATTGTACATCAGGCTGACTGATCCATGGTCGGTGCCTCACTGGTGGACACGGTGTCCGGCCAGCGCACGCCGAGATCTCTCTGGCTCACCCAACCTCCCCTTCCCCTTACAACTCCCTTCCTTACTCTCCCCTTCATTCCAAACCTCCCCTTCTTCTGCCCTTCTTGCCAACATGTGTCTTTCGTACTCCACTCCCCTGCCCAGTAAGCCATGTCTCTCCTCCACTCTTTGCCCATATCTGCCTCACCCATTACCTCGACCCAACTCGTAGTCCATCACCCCATGTCTACCACACCCATATCCCATCACTCATGTCCCTACCTCAAACGTTGCCTATCACCCCCATGTGTATGCCCTATCCGTTGCCTATCACTCTATGTGTCTTCGTACCCCGTTGCCCATCACCCATGTCTGCCCCACCCTTTACCCATCACCCTGTGTCTCTACTACACCCTTTGCCCATCATCTCATTACTCTGCTTCACCCCATCACCCCCCATTCCTCGACCCACCCAGTCACCCCCAATACCTTTGTCTCGTACCATATCTCTGCTAACCCCATAACCCCCATACCTTTGCTCTCCACCCCATCAGCCTCATACCTTTGCCCCATCC
Source organism: Panulirus ornatus (assembly GCF_036320965.1). Classification (NCBI taxonomy): domain Eukaryota; kingdom Metazoa; phylum Arthropoda; class Malacostraca; order Decapoda; family Palinuridae; genus Panulirus; species Panulirus ornatus. The sequence continues at coordinate 15,101,474 of NC_092260.1, read as the reverse complement.
CATACCTTTTACCCACCCCATCACCCCATACCTTCGCCCCTCCTCCTCCCTACCCATCAGACAACCTCCTTATCCGCCTTTCATCAGTGGAGCGACTTCTCACATCACCACTGTAGAATCTTAATGCACTGTTTGATATTCCGGCAAGACCTTGTTTACGTGTCCACTAGTGGGCCCGTGTTTGCTGAATTGTTGTTAGTTAAAATTTATCTCGGGGGACGGGGCATAGGCGCGAATTCTGAGTGACCATTTAAGCAAGGGGGACATGTGTCCTGTAGGAGGAATGTAGAGAGGGATCGCCCTTGAAGTTGCAGATGTGAATTGAAACAGAGAGAGAGAGAGAGAGAGAGAGAGAGAGAGAGAGAGAGAGAGAGAGAGAGAGAGAGAGAGAAATGCATTTGCTCTTATCTCAGGCTTGAGCCGTGAAATACACCTGGGTGACCGAGTGAGTGTAGCAGCGGGCCCTCGCGCTAACATTAGCCGTGATGTAACGTGTCCAGCCTATGGCCTGGGAACCAACCCACCCTCACACACTATCACTTACCCATTCCAAGTGGCTAGCATTATGCACTTGTAGCTATTGTTCACGGATTCTAAGTAGCTAGCATTATGCACTTGTAGATGATGTTAGATTGATTCTAAGTGGCTAACATTGTGCACCTGTAACTTTTGATAAACTGATTCTAAGTTGCTAACATTACACACTTGTAGCAGTTGTTCACCTGATTCCAAGGGGTTAATATTATACACATACAGCTGCTGTAAAACTGATTCTAAGTGCTAGGCATTATACGCATGTAGCTGCTGTTAAACTGACTTTATAGTTACATAAACAACTGTTGTTATGAATGGCGAGCATTATGCGCTTGAAGCTGTTGTTAAACTGCTTCTAAGTGGTTAGCATTATGCTCTTGTAGCTGCTGTCATAGTGATTTTAAGCTAGCTTTATAAACCTGTAGCTGTTGTTAAACTGATTCAAAGTGGTGAACATCACACACATGCAGCTGCTGTTAGATTATTCGCTTATAGTTACCGTGATAATGATTCTGAATGCATTATGCACTTGTAGCTGCTGTAGCTGCTAAGTGGTTAGCAACCGTTATGCTAATTCTAAGTGGCAAACTGTATACACATAACTGTTGTTAGACTAAGTGGCTGGGATGCAGATAGCTGCTGTTCTATTGATTCTGGGTGACTTGCATGATACAGTTGTTGCTGCCATAATACTGATTTGAAGTGGCCGGTGTTAAACACTTACAGGTACCTTCATACTGATTCTAAATGGCTGGCATTATACACCTCTGGCAGGTGTTATACCAGATGGTTGGCATTATACATTTTAGCTAATATCGTAGTACATGGTTGGCATTATATATTTTTAGCTAATATCATAGTAAATGGTTGGCATTATACATTTTTACTGTAGCTAATATCATAGTACATGGCTGGCATTATACATTTTTAGCTGATATCATAGTACATGGCTGGCATTGTACATTTTTGACTAATATCATAGTACATGGTTGGCATTATACATTTTTACTGTATCTGATATCATAGTACATGGCTGGCATTATACATTTCTGGCTGGCATTATCCACTTGCAGTTGGTATAATAATGACTCAAGAGTGGCTTGCATTATACACCCGTGTGGTTGCGTTGTACAATCTTTAGCCTGTATTTAGCAGTTTTGTAACGAAGGGTCATGATTATCACCAGTAAAAAGGATTTAATCCTCATTTTTTTTTCCTGGTTCACCATAGACCTGTTTATGTAATTCACGGATAATTATACATTCTTAGGTAAAGCGAATCATCCCTCCCCCCTGAACACTGGGACGGGACGAGACCCCAAGATGGAACACCCGCCGTGGTTCAGCTGTGGAACAAATGGTATGAGACGCTGAACACGGTAATTTAGAGGCATCAAGACAAGGAAATGCAGGGTTACCAGACTGTAAATGATGACTTACACCCCAGAGATATAAACATGTATAAGGGACCCCGTTGTAGATTCCTTGAGTAGAGGAGATGGAGGGTTTGGATGAGGGATGGTAGGGCGAGAGAGAGAGAGAGGAGGAGGAGGTGGTGGGTGTTGGGGGTGTGAGGGGTGGCGGAGAAGCGCTTGAGCGGAGGCTTTTGGGAATCCGGTGAGTGGCGGAGGGAGGACATACACGGGCTGCCGCCGCCCTGTGTCCACGACGCCGCCGCCCACCCGATAAGCAAAACCGGACCATTACGTATTCCGCGCGTGTATGACTTAGTTGTATATATGTGTGTGTGTGTATTATCTGTGCATACGTTCTTGAACTTCCATGTCTCTGTCCATTGTATGTTTGTCGTGTATGTCAAACCCCCTCCAGGAGCATGATGGTACCCTCGTGGGGGTCTGACCTTTGACATGACTCAGGGTGGGGAGGTCAGGTCGAAGGTCACGCCATTATACTAACGGGTCGTACTATCGATCTCTCTCAGTGATAGTAGTACCTTCTTGCCCAAGGTGTCTTGTTTTTAAAGAGGGTTGTGTGTATGGCCGGAAGACCAGTGTCTGTATGTATATAAACAGGAGCTTTCTGTCTTTCGATGTACAGGCCCTTGTTACCGTCTCCCGTAAACCGACAGTAGGAGTCAAGAGCTGTATATGACCCCCGCCCGCCGTCACACCTCGCGACGAGACGTTCACTGAAGAACGTAGGTCACAAGCTGGCGTGCGTACTGGTATACACACAACATACCACACCAGCGTTCGCCTCAGTCCCCCTTTCCACGGGGCCGTCTACTGACCACAGCGGGATCCTGTCCTCACGACAATATATGGACGCGCCGGAGAGTTATCGACTGTGGAATCAGTATGATATGGAATCTCGAGCCACGCTTACGACTGGTGTTAGTTGCGTAGGGCCCCGAGGGCGTGGTAAATATGGTAATGGTGGCTGCGCTACCAAATCTCAGCAGCCCCGAAGCTGTGGTGGTATTGGGACTGACGGTATCCACGTTAGGGGAGGGAAGAAATCCTCACCTTATATGATTCCATTCCTCCGAAACTTGAGCTGGCGAGGTACTTAAAAGAAAGGCATGTACAAAAATGAGGCAGCCGTGGAATAGATTTGAACACATACACCACGGCGGTGAGTGGAGGAGGCGAAGGACAGTCGTCTGTCTCTAAGGGCTGCATGGATGTTTTTGCGATATGGGACAAACGCTCCTACAACGATAATGGCGTAACATCCTCTTGCCCCTGGCCTGCAACGGAACCGCCCTTTCGTTATTAGAAATGGCGATCCTGGGAATCTTCAGATCTGAATTGGTGTTTGATGCCTTCGGTTTCATTCGCTCTTGATTTAGAGCTGGGGGTTAACGTTACGCTCTTACGGTCAGATGTTTGGACGCAGTTGAAACCAGCGTGTGAAGCTCATCATGGCGAGGGAGCTGGGGGACTTTGAGGGACCTGTAAGGCAACAGAAGACGTGAACGGAGATTTATTGATCACTTGGCAACTCAGCTGGTCACTGGAAACTGCTGACCAATCACATTATCATTCTAATGCTCGCTGTAATTTATGTTTTATTCAGATTCCTATAATCACGGCATAAATTTGCAGTTACGCTCTGGAATTAACTCTTCAGATATTCATTTTTATTGGGAGTTTTGATAGACAGTAATCATGGACTAGAATGGCTTGGAATTCTAGATAATTGTGCAACCCGAAGTGAGTTATCTTGGACACAGGTGTGTAATGATTCCCTCTCTGTAAATGGGGGAAAAAAATCACAGTCAGCGTTCGTAATTTGGTCAACTATTTTCCCCCAGAAACGGAGGAATAGCCAGCAGGCAGGCCACCATAGGCTGAACTGTACAGCTCGGTAATTCGAGCCTAGTCAATACGAAGCTACCAATGTTGGGTCTCTCGCTATCCTTCTTATATGGTGAAGTCGACATGCAGTTCAGGGACGACATCAACATTATTATTTCCTTCGATTTTCTATGGGAACTCTAGTTGTTGGTGTCTTATGGGAGATCATGTGTAGGTATTTTGTATATAGGAATAACGGTTAGTACACGCAGACTGCGGTTGAGCGAGGCTGGGCAATGTCGTATATGAAAAAATTACATAACTGATGCGAATAATGACTGTCGGCTGCCGAGTCTGGGACGGGAGCATATAAGAAATATTATATTTCAGGGGACGAACATCGGAAGGTTGAGTTTACTACACAAGAGAGTTTTATCGCCTCTGGTCATGTTTGCGACTTCTTAGTGCCGTCAATAGTTAGGATTTAGCTTGACTTGTTTGAGTATAGATGATCGTAAACGAAATGTTGACTATATTGATCATTTATGTAATGACTATATAACATGCCAACACAACGTACAAATTATTGTAATTGACGATAACTTGTATTAATGATTTATATTCGGCTCACAACATGCCAACATAATCCCCAGGTCTTTTGAACGTAGTACACCTGTGATGTTATAATACAGTGAGACTGAGACGTATTATTGGCGACGAACATTATACATTCTCGGTGAAGATGTTGGCGTCTCCCGCCAGCTAGTGAGTGAGCAGGAGTGGCCAGGGAAGCAGAATGGCCGGCCGGTAATTGCCTTTATGTTATTCAACAATGAAATACGATAGGCACTTAAAGTTGTGGAGGTTGATTTGTATGTTGCTTTTGGGTTGTGTGATCTGCTCCGTTGATCTCTTTCTACTGCGCTCCTATCATTGTCCAGTTTCCTTCTTTATGTTGTAACCCCATTTCTGTAGATCCAATGTAAAAGTGGCTTTACATCTTTTTTTTTTATGTGCGTTATTATCTTTTTTTTAACGTTGAAGATTTCTATTATCACGTTTTCTTTCACTTTTTTTTTGTCTTAACTTCTCTTTCCTTCTTTCCTTTGGTTCTGTGTGTTCATTCCTCTCTCTCTCTCTCTCTCTCTCTCTCTCTCTCTCTCTCTCTCTCTCTCTCTCTCTCTCTCTCTCTCTCTTCCTCTGCATACACTGTTTCGTTGTTTCTGTGTGTCCATTCCTCTCTCTCTCTCTCTCTCTCTCTCTCTCTCTCTCTCTCTCTCCGTTGGCCATTTTTATCTTTCCATCTTTATGCACGGCCGAGTTCTCGCCTGGACTGGAGGCGTCAGGCTTGACCAGGCACAGACGACAGAACGTTCAGCAAATGACTTGAGAACGGAAATTCGTGACGCCTCTTCCGGCCTTCTCTCTCTTCAACCGGACTCCCGTGCTTATTAGACGTTCCAGCACGGCCGATCGCTCATGGGAACGTGTCGGAATGTTGCTGGGCGAACGAATGTCCCAGAGTCCAAAATACGGTACTTCAGCTCTACATACCAAGAATGTTTAAACTTTGGTGTGTGTGTGTGTGTGTGTGTGTGTGTGTGTGTGTGTGTGTGTGGAATTACCTATCAGTAACTCCGTATTTGTCATGCGCGGGAAGGGAGCGTTACACTCGTGGGGACCCATCTCTTCTTGAACATTCTCTCCTACCACAACACAACTTCTTGAAATATCTGTATGCTGTCGGCATTAACCATGGCTTCATTCATTTTGACCCGGGTCATCTGCGACTCTTACGACACACACGTATTTCTCTACGTCTTCCTTGACAGATTCCTTGTTTTACGTCATGTTGTGGCTTCTGGTTGTTTAACCACTGTCTGCGTCCTCAGACTGTTAAAAACTTAAAGGTTGTGATCAGGTCACCCGCTCCTTACACTCTTCTGTTATAAGGAGGGTAGATGTAACCCTGGCCTTCTTTATTCTACCGTCATCTTTGCTGCTCTCCTCTGGATCCTCTCAATGAGCTCTTTGTGCCTCCGTAGGTGCAGTGACCAAACTTGAGAAGCATGTTCAAGTTCTGGCTTTTATGTATGAGGTGAAGAGCCTGCTGAGCATTTCTTTATCCATGAACTCGAATGCAGTTCTAATAAGTGCTTGCAGACAGTTGGTCTCCTCAATTATTCTCCTGAGGTGGTACTTCGGCGTCAGATTAAGGGGAAGATGTCGACTCCCCAAGTCTTTCTCATACATGAATTCATGCAGCGTATTTCCTGCTTGGTGGTATTCATTTCGAGACATTCTTTCCCCGGGACACATCATCATTACATTTAACCGGGCTGAACTTCGTCTACCATGTAGCAGACCAACTGTGGAATCTAGTCATGATCCCTTTGTAAGTGGATGGAATCCTCTACTCTTCTTCACTTTCCTCGTGACCTCTGCGTCATTAGCAAACGTAATCAGACAGGAGTCTCACCCTTATTGAACTTGATTCACCTAGACCAAGACGAGTATTGGTCCCAGAACGTAACCCTGTGGCACTCCGCTGGTGGCCGCAACCTATGTTGAGAAGGCTAGTCTGACGTTCGTCTTTTGTTTTCCTCCACTGAAGATAGTCCTGTGTCCACAGAGGGAGTCTACGCCTTATTCCTGCCTGCTGATCCAGCTTATCAATCAGACCCCATGAGGTAGAGGGTGAAATTATTTTGTTGGGAGGGTGAGGGACTCATTTGTGGTGTTCCAAACCAAACACCCTTCCCTCTTTCACTTATCTTTTTTTTTTCAAAGGCATTTGATACGGGGATGAGCCCTCAGTGGTGTTGTGGTGTTGAGCTCTGCCGTTAAGGTAGATGTAGTGCATTTAGGTTGTACGTCCTGTGTGGCATGTTAGGTGTAGAGGGTAGGTTTCCAACGTGTCGATGTTCTTTGTGTGTTGGGATGGAAGTCATGTGTATTAAACTATGTAATGAGAGTAATGAGAAGGTAAACGCGAAAGATATTCTATGGGAAAATAAGAGAGAGAGAAAAAAAAAATCAGTGGGCAGATTCAAACGAAAAAGAAAAGATAGTACAGAATGAAAGATACTAAGAGACAAAAGCAGGGGATGAGTAGATGATGAACACCTTTTAGCCATGAGTTAGGGGAGGAACGAAAGATCTTAATGTGACAGTAGAGCTGATGGAAATATTGTGGAATCCCTCATAAGAGAAGTGAGGACGACTTGAAGCGAGAGTTATACAAGAACATATGGACAAGAGCTCAAGACTAAACCATAAAACAACAATTCAGAGCCAAAACGTTATGATGAAGTGGAAGAAAATTACGAGAATAACCTTGGGGAAATATGATGCAAAGCACTGACGGAACAGTTCGGATCAAAATACATACAGAAATTAGTTGATGAACTGACTATGAGATCATAAGTATTGAGGGACTGGAAAAGGATACCAGCAGAGCAATTGCAGGAATAAGTGAGGACTCAGCCGTGGCACTGGATGGAGTTCCAGCCATTTACCTTCAGAAGGCATAAAGGACAGTAGCAAAACCGATGATGTTCTTGATGAATCAGAGTCTACACGACAGCAGAATTGCAGATATCTACAAAATGGCATTTGTCAACGTTGCTCAGAGGAGGATCTAAGATAATGATTCTTCAGCAGTGTAAGCCTCTTCATGTGAGAGGAATGGAAAGAAAGGACAACGAAAGATGTAAGATTGGATGATGAGGCTCAAAAGTTTTCACCTGAGGAATACGAAGTTGTTTCAGATGTGAAGACGATCTATCCGGGTGGTTACCGCAAGGAACGGGTATTATTAACCTGCGTTATCAGACATTGACAGTAAAGTGAGAGAAAATTATACTCGGAGCTTCGCAAATTACACTACAGCAGGCAGGGTGATAGGATCAGATGATGAAGAAAAGCGATGCAGGCAGACATGGATACAGCATACAAATGGGCAGAAGAGAACGTAATGGAATTTCCCAGAAATGCAGTGGAACAGATAAGTCATGGGAACAGTTAGTTAACAGCAGCACACTGATGCCATCAGGTAGAGGCCCAGCGAGGAGGGTAATAGACACGGTCGTCAAGGATCTTGGGAGTCGGCGTGAACAGAAAACCATAATTCAGGATGTGCACCTTGAGGAGGGTAACACTGTTGAGGCAAAGAATGAGTGGTATGATAATAGGAACCTTCACGACGAGAGGCAGAAAACTGTTGATGGAAATGGTTAACGTGTACTGTAGGAGCGATGTCGTATAGTCCTGTGTCGTCTGGGTACCAGTCATACATAGGCAAATGATCAAATTAAGAGAGAATTTTGTTTGTCCTTGACGAGGGAATCTTGGAGATGGCAACTACGAGTGATCAAGAGGTGAAAGAACTGCAACTTCACAGTGTAGAAAGACACGTGATGATCTTCTTGTGGCAGCAAGTTGAAGGGATAAAGGACAATATTATGGATTTCAAAACCTCTGAACAAGAAATGAACATTAAACATAAATACACGAGAACTCAGCCAAAAATGGACGTAAAAGCCATTCAGTGAAGTACCAGGAGAAATAAGAAACAAGCATGGAACAAGTACAGACATTTAGTAGAGAACTTTGAGTGTGGAACATGTCAATTCCAGATAAAGTAAGGATTGATGATGATATGAGGTTGGCGGCAGAGAGACATGGCATAATCCGTCAGGCTAGAGGTATGGTGAAGAGGAGAACGCTCCAACCCTGCCGTATGAGAAGATCTGGTCCTACGTACTCATACTAGGTAGGTTGGTTGGTGCTCATACTAGGTAGGCAGGTAGGTACTCATACTAGATAGATTGATAGGTACTCATACTAGGTAGGTTGGTTGGTGCTCATACTAGGTAGGCAGGTAGGTACTCATACTAGATAGATTGATAGGTACTCATACTAGGTAGGTTGGTAGGTACTCATACTAGGTAGGTTAATAGGTACTCATACTAGATAGACTGATAGGTACTCATACTAGGTAGGTTGGTAGGTACTCATACTAGATAGGTTGATAGGTACTCATACTAGGTAGGTTGGTAGGTACTTATACTAGATAGGTTGGTAGGTACTCATACTAGGTAGGTTGGTAGGTACTCATACTAGGTAGGCAGGTGGGTACTCATACTAGATAGATTGATAGGTACTCATATTAGGTAGGCAGGTAGGTACTCATACTAGATAGATTGATAGGTACTCATATTAGGTAGGCAGGTAGGTACTCATACTAGATAGATTGGTAGGTACTCATGCTAGGTAAGTTGATAGGTACTCATACTAGGTAGGCAGGTAGGTACTCATACTAGGTAGGCTGGTAGGTACTCATACTAGGTAGGTTGGTAAGTAAGTATGTACTCTCTACCTTCCCACTTCTTTCTTCTTACCTTCGTGCCCAGCAGCAGTAGTAGTAATGATGACGTTGGATGAAATGACAGTAGTAGCTGAAGTGACATTACCAGCTGTGGCAGCAGTAGCAGCAGCAGTACGACAAACTACACCTGCGGTCGTAACAGTGACAGTGGCGCCACCGGTAATGACACGTGTAACAGCAGAATGAGTAACAGAAGCAGTGGCAGGGGCAGCGTCAGGGGTAGCAGCAGTAGCGACAGCAGCGACAGTATGAGTAGGAGCAGCAGCAGGAGTACTAACGGTAGCGGCAGTAACAGAAATAACAACAGGAGTAACAACGGTAGAGGCAGTAGCAGAAGTAAACAGCAACAGGGGTAACAACGGTAGAGGCAGTAGCAGAAGTAAACAACAGGGGTAACAACGGTAGAGGCAGTAGCAGAAGTAAACAGCAACAGGGGTAACAACGGTAGAGGCAATAGCAGAAGTAAACAGCAACAGGGGTAACAACGGTAGAGGCAGTAGCAGAAGTAAACAACAATAGGGGTAACAACGGTAGAGGCAGTAGCAGAAGTAAACAGCAACAGGGGTAACAACGGTAGAGGCAGTAGCAGAAGTAAACAGCAACAGGGGTAACAACGGCAGAGGCAGTAGCAGAAGTAAACAGCAACAGGGGTAACAACGGTAGAGGCAGTAGCAGAAGTAAACAGCAACAGGGGTAACAACGGTAGAGGCAGTAGCAGAAGTAAACAACTACAGGGGTAACAACGGTAGAGGCAGTAGCAGAAGTAAACAGCAACAGGGGTAACAACGGTAGAGGCAGTAGCAGAAGTAAACAACAACAGGGGTAACAACGGTAGAGGCAGTAGCAATTTGAGCAGCAGCAGCAGCAGTAGGGGTAACGATAGCTGAGGCAGCAGCTGAAGCAATAGCAGCAGCGGCTGTAGACATAACAGAAGCAGTAGGAATAACAGCAGTAAAAGCAAATGCAGGAGTAGCAGCAGTAATAGCAACAGGAGCAGCAGAAACAGTAGGGTGTAAGAGAGGCAGCTGCAGATATAGCAGCAGCAGCGACAGCAGTAGTAGGGTTACAAGAGGCAGCAGCTGCAGCATGAGGAACAGAGGCAGCAGGTGCACCATGAGGAACAGAGGCAGCAGCGGCAGCTTGAGGAACAGAGGCAGCAGGTGCAGCATGAGGAACAGGGGCGGCAGCTGCAGCATGAGGAACAGAGGCAGCAGCCACAGCATGAGGAACAGAGGCGTGAGTAATGAAGAATAGAGGCAGCAGCGGCAGCATGAGTAATAGAGGCAGAAGAGTCAGCATGAGTAATAGAGGCAGCAGCTGCAGCATGAGGAACAGAGGCAGCAGCGGCAGCATGAGGAATAGAGGCAGCAGCTGCAGCATGAGGAACAAGAGGCAGCAGCTGCAGCATGAGGAACAGAGGCAGCAGCTGCAGCATGAGGAACAGAGGCAGCAGCGGCAGCTTGAGGAACAGAGGCAGCAGCTGCAGCATGAGGAACAGAGGCGGCAGCTGCAGCATGAGGAACAGAGGCAGCAGCCACAGCATGAGGAACAGAGGCGTGAGTAATGAAGAATAGAGGCAGCAGCGGCAGCATGAGTAATAGAGGCAGCAGCTGCAACATGAGTAATAGAGGCAGCAGCGGCAGCATGAGTAATAGAGGCAGAAGAGTCAGCATGAGTAATAGAGGCAGCAGCTGCAGCATGAGGAATAGAGGCAGCAGCTGCAGCATGAGGAACAGAGGCAGCAGCTGCAGCATGAGGAACAGAGGCAGCAGCAACAGCATGAGGAATAGAGGCAGGAGCGGCAGCATGAGGAACAGAGGCAGGAGCGGCAGCATGAGGAACAGAGGCAGCAGCGGCAGCATGAGGAACAGACGCAGTAGCTGCAGCATGAGGAACAGAGGCAGTAGCTGCAGGAGTAGTGGAAGCATATGTGTATGAAGGGGCAGCAACAACAGAGTTGGCAAGAAACGCGTCTGAAGCAAGAGGAGCAGCAGCAGTGGTAACACCAGCAGGAGGAGCAGGGGGCAACAGAAGCCCGTGTGTGAAGCAGCAGAAGCAGGAGCCGTGTGTGAAGCAGAAGCAGGAGCAGCAGAAGCCCGTGTGTGAAGCAGCAGAAGCAGGAGCCCGTGTGTGAAGCAGGAGCAGGAGCAGCAGAAGACACTTATGAAGCACCACCTTTTCCTGGAAGTCGGTGAACCCGCTCGTTAAACTGGCCGAGGAGCTCAACAGCCGCGCCCGTGAATCGATAAACGGCCGTCCAGCGTCTGTGATCTGGCCACCACCTCCCGCACGAGCACGGCGCGGGGGGCTTAACGACGCGTTCAACGTGCTGCTGCTTGGAACGCGGGCTCAACGTTAAGGCTGGGTTGGTTGGGTCCTGAGCCCTTGACCAGTACGGATACGACCCTTGGCTTTCTTGATGACGTGGTTCTTTTGACCTCTAGGCCATTTTTACTCAAGGGTCGTAACGTTGTGTTCAAGGGTCGTACCGTCGTGTTCAACGGTCGTACCGTCGTGTTCAACGGTCGTACCGTCATGTTTAAGGGTCGTACCGTCGTGTTCAAGGGTCGTACCGTCATGTTCAAGGGTTGTACCGTCATGTTCAACGTGTCGTACCGTCATGTTCAACGGTCGTACCGTTATGCTCAAGGGTCGTATCGTCGTGCCCAAGGGTCGTCCAGCCCGTGCTCAGGGGCTGTCCCATGGTGCTCACGGGGGTTAACGGACGAGGTTAATACGGTTAACTAGCGTCTGTGGTACTGTGTTAATGTCATACTGGAATTATAAACGAGACACTAAAAGACTTGCCTGACAAGAAACTTGAGCTCTTTAACGTGCTTAATTTAGGGAGTGGAGTGCGTAATGAGAGGGCTGGTATGTTTAATGTTCTACTGGCCTGATTTTTCTCAAAATACGGAAATTGATAGATGATTTACTGCAGTACTCTGAGAATTATATAAATAAATGTCATGTTACTCTGAAAATCATATAAATAAATGTAATGTTACTCTGAGAATTATATAAATGAATGTAATGTTACTCTGAGAATTATATAAATAAATGTAATGTTACTCTGAGAATTATATAAATAAATATAATGTAGATTATGCAACGCTTGAGATGACGTACGTGAGATGGTGGCCCAGTAGGGGAAACCTGCCTTACCTGAGGGATACTGAGCGATCGAGACATGATGTTGAGCTTTGACTAAACTGAAATACGAGGTGAACGACAGATGCATGAGGTATGACGTGCTTGTATATTTGAGGTGAGATGTGGACGACTGGGTTAACGAGAAATGTTGAGGATTGGGTTAACGAGAGATGTTGAGGATTGAGTTAACGAGAGATGTTGAGGATTGGGTTAACGAGACATGTTTAGCATTGGGTTAACGAGAAACGTTGAGGACTGGGTGAACGAGAAACATTGAGTTGAAGCAGCTGCTTAAAATCGGTAACGAAATATAGAAATGGTGAAAAGTAACAGGTTAAAGTTAACCAGCGGCTGGAATACATAACGAGAAACTGAAGATAGAAAATGGCGTGGAGGAGGAGGAGGCGCTCTGGTTTGGCTGAAGACGTTGGGTTGTCACTGGCTGATGTTTGGGCTCAGTTGTTTTCGACTTTCGACCTTTTAAGATCTTGATATCTTCAGACACTGAGGTAATACAGGTTGTGATTGTCGTGCGGATGGTTGATTCACATTTAAAGCCACTGATGTTGTACCGTTAGGTGGTTGTGTTTGGTATGTGCGGTGTAAAAAGGAAAAGAAAAACAGCGAGGAATAATGGTTGTTTTGCTGAAGTAGACTTTGTCGAAAACTGGCAGAGAAAATCGAGCGAAATCTTGCTTTGAGCGGACTTTGCTATTTTTTTTACCCATACACTTGGCGTATGTGATTAACTCTCCGGCCCGAGTTCTGGCTTAATGACCATAGATAGCCTTTCAGTTCAGCAGACACACACACACACACACACACACACACACACACACACACACACACACACACACACACATCTCGTTATTCATGTTCATGGTGTGGAAGGGGATCTGTGGTGTCTTCAGCGTTGCCAAGTGCCTCTTTCTGAGAGGAGAAAGGAAGTCCTAATAGCAGCAGGGACTGAGGGCGTTGGAAGTGGTCGGCAGTCAGCTTGCTACTAGTGTGGTAGACAAGCCACCTCCCATTCCTCATTAAGGGATATATTCCTGCACAGTTCGTCTGAAGGTTGTACGATACATCGAGTGATAAGCGGACGCACGGATTAACGGCATTGTTTAAGTCCATCCCACTTCGAGTGCAGTGGAAGTCACTCACCACTTGGTCGAGCGAAGTCGCAAACAGAAATACAGACAACAATTCCGTATCTGGAGTACATGTAATTCGTTACGATGGGTGTCATGTCTTTACCGTACAGTCTTCACTGTGAAAGTATATATAAAGAGGTTGTACTACCTCGAACATGAGGACCATTCTTGAGGTTGTAGGAGCAAATTACGGCGTTCCTCTCTGCAGTGTGTTCTCGGCTCTCAGGGCACGACCAACACGCTCTCAGGGCACACATTAACACGCAGAAGTCTTGAGAAACTCGAGTCACCACCGTCTGTGGTGGGCATTCATACCGAGGCACACACACACACACACCTCTCCAGTGTGTGTGAAGACTCACCCGATAGTGATCCGTGAATTATAGCGAATGCGGAAACGATTTCGAAAACAGAAAGAGAAAGGTACACTCACTTGACCTTGTAGGGCAGTCCATCACAATAAACTTGGGTGGCAGGTCGTCTCCATATTTCAGCCCGAGGCGCCCACGACGCCGTGTCGTCGCCCACACGACTGCCTAGACCTCACTCCCCTCATGAACAATCCGTGGGTCGACGTGTCCATCGTATATTCTTAGTACTCTTGCAACAAGTTGATGTGTCCCATTACATTCTTCACAGCTGATGTGTGCTATCCTTCCATTATACCATCTCGGAGAAGGAAAGGGATTTATTGCGGGTGCGAGATGCCCTCACCCTCGTACGACGTAATAAGGTGGAACACATCATTTTCACGGTGTCGTAATGCGAAAAGTTTGAGGCTCTCGGAATT